>NW_027414840.1:0-288970 GCF_964106895.1 Numenius arquata
TATGGAAGGAACCCTACGGGCCCCTACAGAACACTACTGGCTCCTGCGGTACTCTACAGGCCTCTAAGGAACCTACGAAGCTCTACGGAACCCTATGGATCCTTACGGAACAGTACGGGCCCCTTCAGACCTCTGCGGGCGCTTATGGAAACCTACAGGACCCTACGGAACTGTACGAGACTCTACAGGCCCCTACGGAACCGTACGAGACTCTACAGGTCCCTTGGGAACATCACCGGCCCCTACGGAACCCTACACAACCCTCCGGAAACATATGGCACCCTACAAGCTCCTACCAACCCCTGCGGGCACTTACACAACCCTACAGGTCCCTACGGAAATCTACGGGACTCCACGGGCCCCTAGGGAACCCTACAGATTTCGACGGAACGTTACGAGCCCCTCTGGAACCCTACAGAATACCCCAGGACCCGACAGCACTCTACAAGACCCTTAGCAACACAACGGAACCTCACTAAAACCCTATGGGCTCCTACAGAACACTGCAGGTGCCTACGGAACCCTACAGACCCCTACGGAATACTACCAGCCACTACGGAAACCTATGGCCCCTACGGAACTCTACGGAACCTGACAGAAACACTGTGGGCCCCTACAGGCCCTTGCGGGCACTTGCAGAACTCTGCAGGAACCCACGGAACTTTATGGAACCCTACCAGCCCCTACGGAAGCCTAAAGACCCTTGCAGGCAGTTACGGAACGGTACAGGGCCCTACGGAACTTTACCAGCCACTACGGAACTCTACGGGCCCCTACGGAACCCTGCAGAACCCTCCGGAACCTTACAGAATCCCACAGACTCCTACAGACTCCTGCGGGCACTTACACAACCCTACAGGTCCCTACGGAAATCCACGGGACTCCACGGGCCCCTAGGGAACCCTACAGATCTTGACGGAACCCTACGAGCCCCTCTGGAACCCTACAGAATACTCCAGGACCCGACAGCACTCTACAAGACCCTTAGCGACACAACGGAACCTCACTAAAACCCTATGGGCTCCTACAGAACACTGCAGGTGCCTACGGAACCCTACAGACCCCTACGGAATACTACCAGCCACTACGGAAACCTATGGCCCCTACGGAACCTGACAGAAACACTGTGGGCCCCTACAGGCCCTTACGGGCACTTGCAGAACTCTGCAGGAACCCACGGAACTTTATGGAACCCTACCAGCCCCTACGGAAGCCTAAAGACCCTTGCAGGCAGTTACGGAACGGTACAGGGCCCTACGGAACTTTACCAGCCACTACGGAACTCTACGGGCCCCTACGGAACCCTGCAGAACCCTCCGGAACCTTACAGAATCCCACAGACTCCTACAGACTCCTGCGGGCACTTACACAACCCTACAGGTCCCTACGGAAATCTACGGGACTCCACGGGCCCCTAGGGAACCCTACAGATCTTGACGGAACCCTACGAGCCCCTCTGGAACCCTACAGAATACTCCAGGACCCGACAGCACTCTACAAGACCCTTAGCGACACAACGGAACCTCACTAAAACCCTATGGGCTCCTACAGAACACTGCAGGCGCCTACGGAACCCTACAGACCGCTACGGAACCCTACAGACACCTGCTGGCACTTACAGAACCCTGCAGGCCCCTACGGAACCCTACAGGTCCATACAGAACCCCACAGGGCCCTACGGAACTTTACCAGCCACTACGGAACTCTACGGGCCCCTACGGAACCCTGCAGAACCCTCCGGAACCTTACAGAATCCCACAGACTCCTGCGGGCACTTACACAACCCTACAGGCCCTTACGGAACACTGCCAGCCCCTATGGAAGGAACCCTACGGGCCCCTACAGAACACTACTGGCTCCTGCGGTACTCTACAGGCCTCTAGGGAACCTACGAAGCTCTACGGAGCCCTATGGATCCTTACGGAACAGTACGGGCCCCTTCAGACCTCTGCGGGCGCTTATGGAAACCTACAGGACCCTACGGAACCGTACGAGACTCTACAGGCCCCTACGGAACCGTACGAGACTCTACAGGTCCCTTGGGAACATCACCGGCCCCTACGGAACCCTACACAACCCTCCGGAAACATATGGCACCCTACAAGCTCCTACCAACCCCTGCGGGCACTTACACAACCCTACAGGTCCCTACGGAAATCTACGGGACTCCACGGGCCCCTAGGGAACCCTACAGATTTCGACGGAACGTTACGAGCCCCTCTGGAACCCTACAGAATACCCCAGGACCCGACAGCACTCTACAAGACCCTTAGCAACACAACGGAACCTCACTAAAACCCTATGGGCTCCTACAGAACACTGCAGGTGCCTACGGAACCCTACAGACCCCTACAGAATACTACCAGCCACTACGGAAACCTATGGCCCCTACGGAACTCTACGGAACCTGACAGAAACACTGTGGGCCCCTACAGGCCCTTGCGGGCACTTGCAGAACTCTGCAGGAACCCACGGAACTTTATGGAACCCTACCAGCCCCTACGGAAGCCTAAAGACCCTTGCAGGCAGTTACGGAACGGTACAGGGCCCTACGGAACTTTACCAGCCACTACGGAACTCTACGGGCCCCTACGGAACCCTGCAGAACCCTCCGGAACCTTACAGAATCCCACAGACTCCTACAGACTCCTGCGGGCACTTACACAACCCTACAGGTCCCTACGGAAATCTACGGGACTCCACGGGCCCCTAGGGAACCCTACAGATCTTGACGGAACCCTACGAGCCCCTCTGGAACCCTACAGAATACTCCAGGACCCGACGGCACTCTACAAGACCCTTAGCGACACAACGGAACCTCACTAAAACCCTATGGGCTCCTACAGAACACTGCAGGCGCCTACGGAACCCTACAGACCGCTACGGAACCCTACAGACACCTGCTGGCACTTACAGAACCCTGCAGGCCCCTACGGAACCCTACAGGTCCATACAGAACCCCACAGGGCCCTACGGAACTTTACCAGCCACTACGGAACTCTACGGGCCCCTACGGAACCCTGCAGAACCCTCCGGAACCTTACAGAATCCCACAGACTCCTACAGACTCCTGCAGGCACTTACACAACCCTACAGGTCCCTACGGAAATCTACGGGACTCCACGGGCCCCTAGGGAACCCTACAGATCTTGACGGAACCCTACGAGCCCCTCTGGAACCCTACAGAATACTCCAGGACCCGACGGCACTCTACAAGACCCTTAGCGACACAACGGAACCTCACTAAAACCCTATGGGCTCCTACAGAACACTGCAGGCGCCTACGGAACCCTACAGACCGCTACGGAACCCTACAGACACCTGCTGGCACTTACAGAACCCTGCAGGCCCCTACGGAACCCTACAGGTCCATACAGAACCCCACAGGGCCCTACGGAACTTTACCAGCCACTACGGAACTCTACGGGCCCCTACGGAACCCTGCAGAACCCTCCGGAACCTTACAGAATCCCACAGACTCCTGCGGGCACTTACACAACCCTACAGGCCCTTACGGAACACTGCCAGCCCCTATGGAAGGAACCCTACGGGCCCCTACAGAACACTACTGGCTCCTGCGGTACTCTACAGGCCTCTAGGGAACCTACGAAGCTCTACGGAGCCCTGTGGATCCTTACGGAACAGTACGGGCCCCTTCAGACCTCTGCGGGCGCTTATGGAAACCTACAGGACCCTACGGAACTGTACGAGACTCTACAGGCCCCTACGGAACCGTACGAGACTCTACAGGTCCCTTGGGAACATCACCGGCCCCTACGGAACCCTACACAACCCTCCGGAAACATATGGCACCCTACAAGCTCCTACCAACCCCTGCGGGCACTTACACAGCCCTACAGGTCCCTACGGAAATCTACGGGACTCCACGGGCCCCTAGGGAACCCTACAGATTTCGATGGAACCTTACGAGCCCCTCTGGAACCCTACAGAATACCCCAGGACCCGACAGCACTCTACAAGACCCTTAGCAACACAACGGAACCTCACTAAAACCCTATGGGCTCCTACAGAACACTGCAGGTGCCTACGGAACCCTACAGACCCCTACGGAATACTACCAGCCACTACGGAAACCTATGGCCCCTACGGAACTCTACGGAACCTGACAGAAACACTGTGGGCCCCTACAGGCCCTTGCGGGCACTTGCAGAACTCTGCAGGAACCCACGGAACTTTATGGAACCCTACCAGCCCCTACGGAAGCCTAAAGACCCTTGCAGGCAGTTACGGAACGGTACAGGGCCCTACGGAACTTTACCAGCCACTACGGAACTCTACGGGCCCCTACGGAACCCTGCAGAACCCTCCGGAACCTTACAGAATCCCACAGACTCCTACAGACTCCTGCAGGCACTTACACAACCCTACAGGTCCCTACGGAAATCTACGGGACTCCACGGGCCCCTAGGGAACCCTACAGATCTTGACGGAACCCTACGAGCCCCTCTGGAACCCTACAGAATACTCCAGGACCCGACGGCACTCTACAAGACCCTTAGCGACACAACGGAACCTCACTAAAACCCTATGGGCTCCTACAGAACACTGCAGGCGCCTACGGAACCCTACAGACCGCTACGGAACCCTACAGACACCTGCTGGCACTTACAGAACCCTGCAGGCCCCTACGGAACCCTACAGGTCCATACAGAACCCCACAGGGCCCTACGGAACTTTACCAGCCACTACGGAACTCTACGGGCCCCTACGGAACCCTGCAGAACCCTCCGGAACCTTACAGAATCCCACAGACTCCTGCGGGCACTTACACAACCCTACAGGCCCTTACGGAACACTGCCAGCCCCTATGGAAGGAACCCTACGGGCCCCTACAGAACACTACTGGCTCCTGCGGTACTCTACAGGCCTCTAGGGAACCTACGAAGCTCTACGGAGCCCTGTGGATCCTTACGGAACAGTACGGGCCCCTTCAGACCTCTGCGGGCGCTTATGGAAACCTACAGGACCATACGGAACTGTACGAGACTCTACAGGCCCCTACGGAACCGTACGAGACTCTACAGGTCCCTTGGGAACATCACCGGCCCCTACGGAACCCTACACAACCCTCCGGAAACATATGGCACCCTACAAGCTCCTACCAACCCCTGCGGGCACTTACACAGCCCTACAGGTCCCTACGGAAATCTACGGGACTCCACGGGCCCCTAGGGAACCCTACAGATTTCGATGGAACCTTACGAGCCCCTCTGGAACCCTACAGAATACCCCAGGACCCGACAGCACTCTACAAGACCCTTAGCAACACAACGGAACCTCACTAAAACCCTATGGGCTCCTACAGAACACTGCAGGTGCCTACGGAACCCTACAGACCCCTACGGAATACTACCAGCCACTACGGAAACCTATGGCCCCTACGGAACTCTACGGAACCTGACAGAAACACTGTGGGCCCCTACAGGCCCTTGCGGGCACTTGCAGAACTCTGCAGGAACCCACAGAACTTTATGGAACCCTACCAGCCCCTACGGAAGCCTAAAGACCCTTGCAGGCAGTTACGGAACGGTACAGGGCCCTACGGAACTTTACCAGCCACTACGGAACTCTACGGGCCCCTACGGAACCCTGCAGAACCCTCCGGAACCTTACAGAATCCCACAGACTCCTACAGACTCCTGCAGGCACTTACACAACCCTACAGGTCCCTACGGAAATCTACGGGACTCCACGGGCCCCTAGGGAACCCTACAGATCTTGACGGAACCCTACGAGCCCCTCTGGAACCCTACAGAATACTCCAGGACCCGACGGCACTCTACAAGACCCTTAGCGACACAACGGAACCTCACTAAAACCCTATGGGCTCCTACAGAACACTGCAGGCGCCTACGGAACCCTACAGACCGCTACGGAACCCTACAGACACCTGCTGGCACTTACAGAACCCTGCAGGCCCCTACGGAACCCTACAGGTCCATACAGAACCCCACAGGGCCCTACGGAACTTTACCAGCCACTACGGAACTCTACGGGCCCCTACGGAACCCTGCAGAACCCTCCGGAACCTTACAGAATCCCACAGACTCCTGCGGGCACTTACACAACCCTACAGGCCCTTACGGAACACTGCCAGCCCCTATGGAAGGAACCCTACGGGCCCCTACAGAACACTACTGGCTCCTGCGGTACTCTACAGGCCTCTAGGGAACCTACGAAGCTCTACGGAGCCCTGTGGATCCTTACGGAACAGTACGGGCCCCTTCAGACCTCTGCGGGCGCTTATGGAAACCTACAGGACCCTACGGAACTGTACGAGACTCTACAGGCCCCTACGGAACCGTACGAGACTCTACAGGTCCCTTGGGAACATCACCGGCCCCTACGGAACCCTACACAACCCTCCGGAAACATATGGCACCCTACAAGCTCCTACCAACCCCTGCGGGCACTTACACAGCCCTACAGGTCCCTACGGAAATCTACGGGACTCCACGGGCCCCTAGGGAACCCTACAGATTTCGATGGAACCTTACGAGCCCCTCTGGAACCCTACAGAATACCCCAGGACCCGACAGCACTCTACAAGACCCTTAGCAACACAACGGAACCTCACTAAAACCCTATGGGCTCCTACAGAACACTGCAGGTGCCTACGGAACCCTACAGACCCCTACGGAATACTACCAGCCACTACGGAAACCTATGGCCCCTACGGAACTCTACGGAACCTGACAGAAACACTGTGGGCCCCTACAGGCCCTTGCGGGCACTTGCAGAACTCTGCAGGAACCCACGGAACTTTATGGAACCCTACCAGCCCCTACGGAAGCCTAAAGACCCTTGCAGGCAGTTACGGAACGGTACAGGGCCCTACGGAACTTTACCAGCCACTACGGAACTCTACGGGCCCCTACGGAACCCTGCAGAACCCTCCGGAACCTTACAGAATCCCACAGACTCCTACAGACTCCTGCGGGCACTTACACAACCCTACAGGTCCCTAGGGAAATCTACGGGACTCCACGGGCCCCTAGGGAACCCTACAGATCTTGACGGAACCCTACGAGCCCCTCTGGAACCCTACAGAATACTCCAGGACCCGACGGCACTCTACAAGACCCTTAGCGACACAACGGAACCTCACTAAAACCCTATGGGCTCCTACAGAACACTGCAGGCGCCTACGGAACCCTACAGACCGCTACGGAACCCTACAGACACCTGCTGGCACTTACAGAACCCTGCAGGCCCCTACGGAACCCTACAGGTCCATACAGAACCCCACAGGGCCCTACGGAACTTTACCAGCCACTACGGAACTCTACGGGCCCCTACGGAACCCTGCAGAACCCTCCGGAACCTTACAGAATCCCACAGACTCCTGCGGGCACTTACACAACCCTACAGGCCCTTACGGAACACTGCCAGCCCCTATGGAAGGAACCCTACGGGCCCCTACAGAACACTACTGGCTCCTGCGGTACTCTACAGGCCTCTAGGGAACCTACGAAGCTCTACGGAGCCCTGTGGATCCTTACGGAACAGTACGGGCCCCTTCAGACCTCTGCGGGCGCTTATGGAAACCTACAGGACCCTACGGAACCGTACGAGACTCTACAGGCCCCTACGGAACCGTACGAGACTCTACAGGTCCCTTGGGAACATCACCGGCCCCTACGGAACCCTACACAACCCTCCGGAAACATATGGCACCCTACAAGCTCCTACCAACCCCTGCGGGCACTTACACAGCCCTACAGGTCCCTACGGAAATCTACGGGACTCCACGGGCCCCTAGGGAACCCTACAGATTTCGATGGAACCTTACGAGCCCCTCTGGAACCCTACAGAATACCCCAGGACCCGACAGCACTCTACAAGACCCTTAGCAACACAACGGAACCTCACTAAAACCCTATGGGCTCCTACAGAACACTGCAGGTGCCTACGGAACCCTACAGACCCCTACGGAATACTACCAGCCACTACGGAAACCTATGGCCCCTACGGAACTCTACGGAACCTGACAGAAACACTGTGGGCCCCTACAGGCCCTTGCGGGCACTTGCAGAACTCTGCAGGAACCCACGGAACTTTATGGAACCCTACCAGCCCCTACGGAAGCCTAAAGACCCTTGCAGGCAGTTACGGAACGGTACAGGGCCCTACGGAACTTTACCAGCCACTACGGAACTCTACGGGCCCCTACGGAACCCTGCAGAACCCTCCGGAACCTTACAGAATCCCACAGACTCCTACAGACTCCTGCGGGCACTTACACAACCCTACAGGTCCCTAGGGAAATCTACGGGACTCCACGGGCCCCTAGGGAACCCTACAGATCTTGACGGAACCCTACGAGCCCCTCTGGAACCCTACAGAATACTCCAGGACCCGACGGCACTCTACAAGACCCTTAGCGACACAACGGAACCTCACTAAAACCCTATGGGCTCCTACAGAACACTGCAGGCGCCTACGGAACCCTACAGACCGCTACGGAACCCTACAGACACCTGCTGGCACTTACAGAACCCTGCAGGCCCCTACGGAACCCTACAGGTCCATACAGAACCCCACAGGGCCCTACGGAACTTTACCAGCCACTACGGAACTCTACGGGCCCCTACGGAACCCTGCAGAACCCTCCGGAACCTTACAGAATCCCACAGACTCCTACAGACTCCTGCGGGCACTTACACAACCCTACAGGCCCTTACGGAACACTGCCAGCCCCTATGGAAGGAACCCTACGGGCCCCTACAGAACACTACTGGCTCCTGCGGTACTCTACAGGCCTCTAAGGAACCTACGAAGCTCTACGGAACCCTATGGATCCTTACGGAACAGTACGGGCCCCTTCAGACCTCTGCGGGCGCTTATGGAAACCTACAGGACCCTACGGAACTGTACGAGACTCTACAGGCCCCTACGGAACCGTACGAGACTCTACAGGTCCCTTGGGAACATCACCGGCCCCTACGGAACCCTACACAACCCTCCGGAAACATATGGCACCCTACAAGCTCCTACCAACCCCTGCGGGCACTTACACAACCCTACAGGTCCCTACGGAAATCTACGGGACTCCACGGGCCCCTAGGGAACCCTACAGATTTCGACGGAACGTTACGAGCCCCTCTGGAACCCTACAGAATACCCCAGGACCCGACAGCACTCTACAAGACCCTTAGCAACACAACGGAACCTCACTAAAACCCTATGGGCTCCTACAGAACACTGCAGGTGCCTACGGAACCCTACAGACCCCTACGGAATACTACCAGCCACTACGGAAACCTATGGCCCCTACGGAACTCTACGGAACCTGACAGAAACACTGTGGGCCCCTACAGGCCCTTGCGGGCACTTGCAGAACTCTGCAGGAACCCACGGAACTTTATGGAACCCTACCAGCCCCTACGGAAGCCTAAAGACCCTTGCAGGCAGTTACGGAACGGTACAGGGCCCTACGGAACTTTACCAGCCACTACGGAACTCTACGGGCCCCTACGGAACCCTGCAGAACCCTCCGGAACCTTACAGAATCCCACAGACTCCTACAGACTCCTGCGGGCACTTACACAACCCTACAGGTCCCTACGGAAATCCACGGGACTCCACGGGCCCCTAGGGAACCCTACAGATCTTGACGGAACCCTACGAGCCCCTCTGGAACCCTACAGAATACTCCAGGACCCGACAGCACTCTACAAGACCCTTAGCGACACAACGGAACCTCACTAAAACCCTATGGGCTCCTACAGAACACTGCAGGTGCCTACGGAACCCTACAGACCCCTACGGAATACTACCAGCCACTACGGAAACCTATGGCCCCTACGGAACCTGACAGAAACACTGTGGGCCCCTACAGGCCCTTACGGGCACTTGCAGAACTCTGCAGGAACCCACGGAACTTTATGGAACCCTACCAGCCCCTACGGAAGCCTAAAGACCCTTGCAGGCAGTTACGGAACGGTACAGGGCCCTACGGAACTTTACCAGCCACTACGGAACTCTACGGGCCCCTACGGAACCCTGCAGAACCCTCCGGAACCTTACAGAATCCCACAGACTCCTACAGACTCCTGCGGGCACTTACACAACCCTACAGGTCCCTACGGAAATCTACGGGACTCCACGGGCCCCTAGGGAACCCTACAGATCTTGACGGAACCCTACGAGCCCCTCTGGAACCCTACAGAATACTCCAGGACCCGACAGCACTCTACAAGACCCTTAGCGACACAACGGAACCTCACTAAAACCCTATGGGCTCCTACAGAACACTGCAGGCGCCTACGGAACCCTACAGACCGCTACGGAACCCTACAGACACCTGCTGGCACTTACAGAACCCTGCAGGCCCCTACGGAACCCTACAGGTCCATACAGAACCCCACAGGGCCCTACGGAACTTTACCAGCCACTACGGAACTCTACGGGCCCCTACGGAACCCTGCAGAACCCTCCGGAACCTTACAGAATCCCACAGACTCCTGCGGGCACTTACACAACCCTACAGGCCCTTACGGAACACTGCCAGCCCCTATGGAAGGAACCCTACGGGCCCCTACAGAACACTACTGGCTCCTGCGGTACTCTACAGGCCTCTAGGGAACCTACGAAGCTCTACGGAGCCCTATGGATCCTTACGGAACAGTACGGGCCCCTTCAGACCTCTGCGGGCGCTTATGGAAACCTACAGGACCCTACGGAACCGTACGAGACTCTACAGGCCCCTACGGAACCGTACGAGACTCTACAGGTCCCTTGGGAACATCACCGGCCCCTACGGAACCCTACACAACCCTCCGGAAACATATGGCACCCTACAAGCTCCTACCAACCCCTGCGGGCACTTACACAACCCTACAGGTCCCTACGGAAATCTACGGGACTCCACGGGCCCCTAGGGAACCCTACAGATTTCGACGGAACGTTACGAGCCCCTCTGGAACCCTACAGAATACCCCAGGACCCGACAGCACTCTACAAGACCCTTAGCAACACAACGGAACCTCACTAAAACCCTATGGGCTCCTACAGAACACTGCAGGTGCCTACGGAACCCTACAGACCCCTACAGAATACTACCAGCCACTACGGAAACCTATGGCCCCTACGGAACTCTACGGAACCTGACAGAAACACTGTGGGCCCCTACAGGCCCTTGCGGGCACTTGCAGAACTCTGCAGGAACCCACGGAACTTTATGGAACCCTACCAGCCCCTACGGAAGCCTAAAGACCCTTGCAGGCAGTTACGGAACGGTACAGGGCCCTACGGAACTTTACCAGCCACTACGGAACTCTACGGGCCCCTACGGAACCCTGCAGAACCCTCCGGAACCTTACAGAATCCCACAGACTCCTACAGACTCCTGCGGGCACTTACACAACCCTACAGGTCCCTACGGAAATCTACGGGACTCCACGGGCCCCTAGGGAACCCTACAGATCTTGACGGAACCCTACGAGCCCCTCTGGAACCCTACAGAATACTCCAGGACCCGACGGCACTCTACAAGACCCTTAGCGACACAACGGAACCTCACTAAAACCCTATGGGCTCCTACAGAACACTGCAGGCGCCTACGGAACCCTACAGACCGCTACGGAACCCTACAGACACCTGCTGGCACTTACAGAACCCTGCAGGCCCCTACGGAACCCTACAGGTCCATACAGAACCCCACAGGGCCCTACGGAACTTTACCAGCCACTACGGAACTCTACGGGCCCCTACGGAACCCTGCAGAACCCTCCGGAACCTTACAGAATCCCACAGACTCCTACAGACTCCTGCAGGCACTTACACAACCCTACAGGTCCCTACGGAAATCTACGGGACTCCACGGGCCCCTAGGGAACCCTACAGATCTTGACGGAACCCTACGAGCCCCTCTGGAACCCTACAGAATACTCCAGGACCCGACGGCACTCTACAAGACCCTTAGCGACACAACGGAACCTCACTAAAACCCTATGGGCTCCTACAGAACACTGCAGGCGCCTACGGAACCCTACAGACCGCTACGGAACCCTACAGACACCTGCTGGCACTTACAGAACCCTGCAGGCCCCTACGGAACCCTACAGGTCCATACAGAACCCCACAGGGCCCTACGGAACTTTACCAGCCACTACGGAACTCTACGGGCCCCTACGGAACCCTGCAGAACCCTCCGGAACCTTACAGAATCCCACAGACTCCTGTGGGCACTTACACAACCCTACAGGCCCTTACGGAACACTGCCAGCCCCTATGGAAGGAACCCTACGGGCCCCTACAGAACACTACTGGCTCCTGCGGTACTCTACAGGCCTCTAGGGAACCTACGAAGCTCTACGGAGCCCTATGGATCCTTACGGGACAGTACGGGCCCCTTCAGACCTCTGCGGGCGCTTATGGAAACCTACAGGACCCTACGGAACTGTACGAGACTCTACAGGCCCCTACGGAACCGTACGAGACTCTACAGGTCCCTTGGGAACATCACCGGCCCCTACGGAACCCTACACAACCCTCCGGAAACATATGGCACCCTACAAGCTCCTACCAACCCCTGCGGGCACTTACACAGCCCTACAGGTCCCTACGGAAATCTACGGGACTCCACGGGCCCCTAGGGAACCCTACAGATTTCGACGGAACCTTACGAGCCCCTCTGGAACCCTACAGAATACTCCAGGACCCGACAGCACTCTACAAGACCCTTAGCAACACAACGGAACCTCACTAAAACCCTATGGGCTCCTACAGAACACTGCAGGTGCCTACGGAACCCTACAGACCCCTACGGAATACTACCAGCCACTACGGAAACCTATGGCCCCTACGGAACTCTACGGAACCTGACAGAAACACTGTGGGCCCCTACAGGCCCTTGCGGGCACTTGCAGAACTCTGCAGGAACCCACGGAACTTTATGGAACCCTACCAGCCCCTACGGAAGCCTAAAGACCCTTGCAGGCAGTTACGGAACGGTACAGGGCCCTACGGAACTTTACCAGCCACTACGGAACTCTACGGGCCCCTACGGAACCCTGCAGAACCCTCCGGAACCTTACAGAATCCCACAGACTCCTACAGACTCCTGCGGGCACTTACACAACCCTACAGGTCCCTACGGAAATCTACGGGACTCCACGGGCCCCTAGGGAACCCTACAGATCTTGACGGAACCCTACGAGCCCCTCTGGAACCCTACAGAATACTCCAGGACCCGACAGCACTCTACAAGACCCTTAGCGACACAACGGAACCTCACTAAAACCCTATGGGCTCCTACAGAACACTGCAGGCGCCTACGGAACCCTACAGACCGCTACGGAACCCTACAGACACCTGCTGGCACTTACAGAACCCTGCAGGCCCCTACGGAACCCTACAGGTCCATACAGAACCCCACAGGGCCCTACGGAACTTTTCCAGCCACTACGGAACTCTACGGGCCCCTACAGAACCCTGCAGAACCCTCCGGAACCTTACAGAATCCCACAGACTCCTACAGACTCCTGCGGGCACTTACACAACCCTACAGGCCCTTACGGAACACTGCCAGCCCCTATGGAAGGAACCCTACGGGCCCCTACAGAACACTACTGGCTCCTGCGGTACTCTACAGGCCTCTAAGGAACCTACGAAGCTCTACGGAACCCTATGGATCCTTACGGAACAGTACGGGCCCCTTCAGACCTCTGCGGGCGCTTATGGAAACCTACAGGACCCTACGGAACTGTACGAGACTCTACAGGCCCCTACGGAACCGTACGAGACTCTACAGGTCCCTTGGGAACATCACCGGCCCCTACGGAACCCTACACAACCCTCCGGAAACATATGGAACCCTACAAGCTCCTACCAACCCCTGCGGGCACTTACACAGCCCTACAGGTCCCTACGGAAATCTACGGGACTCCACGGGCCCCTAGGGAACCCTACAGATTTCGACGGAACCTTACGAGCCCCTCTGGAACCCTACAGAATACTCCAGGACCCGACAGCACTCTACAAGACCCTTAGCAACACAACGGAACCTCACTAAAACCCTATGGGCTCCTACAGAACACTGCAGGTGCCTACGGAACCCTACAGACCCCTACGGAATACTACCAGCCACTACGGAAACCTATGGCCCCTACGGAACCTGACAGAAACACTGTGGGCCCCTACAGGCCCTTACGGGCACTTGCAGAACTCTGCAGGAACCCACGGAACTTTATGGAACCCTACCAGCCCCTACGGAAGCCTAAAGACCCTTGCAGGCAGTTACGGAACGGTACAGGGCCCTACGGAACTTTACCAGCCACTACGGAACTCTACGGGCCCCTACGGAACCCTGCAGAACCCTCCGGAACCTTACAGAATCCCACAGACTCCTACAGACTCCTGCGGGCACTTACACAACCCTACAGGTCCCTACGGAAATCTACGGGACTCCACGGGCCCCTAGGGAACCCTACAGATCTTGACGGAACCCTACGAGCCCCTCTGGAACCCTACAGAATACTCCAGGACCCGACGGCACTCTACAAGACCCTTAGCAACACAACGGAACCTCACTAAAACCCTATGGGCTCCTACAGAACACTGCAGGCGCCTACGGAACCCTACAGACCGCTACGGAACCCTACAGACACCTGCTGGCACTTACAGAACCCTGCAGGCCCCTACGGAACCCTACAGGTCCATACAGAACCCCACAGGGCCCTACGGAACTTTACCAGCCACTACGGAACTCTACGGGCCCCTACGGAACCCTGCAGAACCCTCCGGAACCTTACAGAATCCCACAGACTCCTACAGACTCCTGCGGGCACTTACACAACCCTACAGGCCCTTACGGAACACTGCCAGCCCCTATGGAAGGAACCCTACGGGCCCCTACAGAACACTACTGGCTCCTGCGGTACTCTACAGGCCTCTAGGGAACCTACGAAGCTCTATGGAGCCCTATGGATCCTTACGGGACAGTACGGGCCCCTTCAGACCTCTGCGGGCGCTTATGGAAACCTACAGGACCCTACGGAACTGTACGAGACTCTACAGGCCCCTACGGAACCGTACGAGACTCTACAGGTCCCTTGGGAACATCACCGGCCCCTACGGAACCCTACACAACCCTCCGGAAACATATGGCACCCTACAAGCTCCTACCAACCCCTGCGGGCACTTACACAGCCCTACAGGTCCCTACGGAAATCTACGGGACTCCACGGGCCCCTAGGGAACCCTACAGATTTCGACGGAACCTTACGAGCCCCTCTGGAACCCTACAGAATACTCCAGGACCCGACAGCACTCTACAAGACCCTTAGCAACACAACGGAACCTCACTAAAACCCTATGGGCTCCTACAGAACACTGCAGGTGCCTACGGAACCCTACAGACCCCTACGGAATACTACCAGCCACTACGGAAACCTATGGCCCCTACGGAACTCTACGGAACCTGACAGAAACACTGTGGGCCCCTACAGGCCCTTGCGGGCACTTGCAGAACTCTGCAGGAACCCACGGAACTTTATGGAACCCTACCAGCCCCTACGGAAGCCTAAAGACCCTTGCAGGCAGTTACGGAACGGTACAGGGCCCTACGGAACTTTACCAGCCACTACGGAACTCTACGGGCCCCTACGGAACCCTGCAGAACCCTCCGGAACCTTACAGAATCCCACAGACTCCTACAGACTCCTGCGGGCACTTACACAACCCTACAGGTCCCTACGGAAATCTACGGGACTCCACGGGCCCCTAGGGAACCCTACAGATCTTGACGGAACCCTACGAGCCCCTCTGGAACCCTACAGAATACTCCAGGACCCGACAGCACTCTACAAGACCCTTAGCGACACAACGGAACCTCACTAAAACCCTATGGGCTCCTACAGAACACTGCAGGCGCCTACGGAACCCTACAGACCGCTACGGAACCCTACAGACACCTGCTGGCACTTACAGAACCCTGCAGGCCCCTACGGAACCCTACAGGTCCATACAGAACCCCACAGGGCCCTACGGAACTTTTCCAGCCACTACGGAACTCTACGGGCCCCTACAGAACCCTGCAGAACCCTCCGGAACCTTACAGAATCCCACAGACTCCTACAGACTCCTGCGGGCACTTACACAACCCTACAGGCCCTTACGGAACACTGCCAGCCCCTATGGAAGGAACCCTACGGGCCCCTACAGAACACTACTGGCTCCTGCGGTACTCTACAGGCCTCTAAGGAACCTACGAAGCTCTACGGAACCCTATGGATCCTTACGGAACAGTACGGGCCCCTTCAGACCTCTGCGGGCGCTTATGGAAACCTACAGGACCCTACGGAACTGTACGAGACTCTACAGGCCCCTACGGAACCGTACGAGACTCTACAGGTCCCTTGGGAACATCACCGGCCCCTACGGAACCCTACACAACCCTCCGGAAACATATGGCACCCTACAAGCTCCTACCAACCCCTGCGGGCACTTACACAGCCCTACAGGTCCCTACGGAAATCTACGGGACTCCACGGGCCCCTAGGGAACCCTACAGATTTCGACGGAACCTTACGAGCCCCTCTGGAACCCTACAGAATACTCCAGGACCCGACAGCACTCTACAAGACCCTTAGCAACACAACGGAACCTCACTAAAACCCTATGGGCTCCTACAGAACACTGCAGGTGCCTACGGAACCCTACAGACCCCTACGGAATACTACCAGCCACTACGGAAACCTATGGCCCCTACGGAACTCTACGGAACCTGACAGAAACACTGTGGGCCCCTACAGGCCCTTGCGGGCACTTGCAGAACTCTGCAGGAACCCACGGAACTTTATGGAACCCTACCAGCCCCTACGGAAGCCTAAAGACCCTTGCAGGCAGTTACGGAACGGTACAGGGCCCTACGGAACTTTACCAGCCACTACGGAACTCTACGGGCCCCTACGGAACCCTGCAGAACCCTCCGGAACCTTACAGAATCCCACAGACTCCTACAGACTCCTGCGGGCACTTACACAACCCTACAGGTCCCTACGGAAATCTACGGGACTCCACGGGCCCCTAGGGAACCCTACAGATCTTGACGGAACCCTACGAGCCCCTCTGGAACCCTACAGAATACTCCAGGACCCGACGGCACTCTACAAGACCCTTAGCGACACAACGGAACCTCACTAAAACCCTATGGGCTCCTACAGAACACTGCAGGCGCCTACGGAACCCTACAGACCGCTACGGAACCCTACAGACACCTGCTGGCACTTACAGAACCCTGCAGGCCCCTACGGAACCCTACAGGTCCATACAGAACCCCACAGGGCCCTACGGAACTTTACCAGCCACTACGGAACTCTACGGGCCCCTACGGAACCCTGCAGAACCCTCCGGAACCTTACAGAATCCCACAGACTCCTACAGACTCCTGCGGGCACTTACACAACCCTACAGGCCCTTACGGAACACTGCCAGCCCCTATGGAAGGAACCCTACGGGCCCCTACAGAACACTACTGGCTCCTGCGGTACTCTACAGGCCTCTAAGGAACCTACGAAGCTCTACGGAACCCTATGGATCCTTACGGAACAGTACGGGCCCCTTCAGACCTCTGCGGGCGCTTATGGAAACCTACAGGACCCTACGGAACTGTACGAGACTCTACAGGCCCCTACGGAACCGTACGAGACTCTACAGGTCCCTTGGGAACATCACCGGCCCCTACGGAACCCTACACAACCCTCCGGAAACATATGGAACCCTACAAGCTCCTACCAACCCCTGCGGGCACTTACACAGCCCTACAGGTCCCTACGGAAATCTACGGGACTCCACGGGCCCCTAGGGAACCCTACAGATTTCGACGGAACCTTACGAGCCCCTCTGGAACCCTACAGAATACTCCAGGACCCGACAGCACTCTACAAGACCCTTAGCAACACAACGGAACCTCACTAAAACCCTATGGGCTCCTACAGAACACTGCAGGTGCCTACGGAACCCTACAGACCCCTACGGAATACTACCAGCCACTACGGAAACCTATGGCCCCTACGGAACCTGACAGAAACACTGTGGGCCCCTACAGGCCCTTACGGGCACTTGCAGAACTCTGCAGGAACCCACGGAACTTTATGGAACCCTACCAGCCCCTACGGAAGCCTAAAGACCCTTGCAGGCAGTTACGGAACGGTACAGGGCCCTACGGAACTTTACCAGCCACTACGGAACTCTACGGGCCCCTACGGAACCCTGCAGAACCCTCCGGAACCTTACAGAATCCCACAGACTCCTACAGACTCCTGCGGGCACTTACACAACCCTACAGGTCCCTACGGAAATCTACGGGACTCCACGGGCCCCTAGGGAACCCTACAGATCTTGACGGAACCCTACGAGCCCCTCTGGAACCCTACAGAATACTCCAGGACCCGACGGCACTCTACAAGACCCTTAGCAACACAACGGAACCTCACTAAAACCCTATGGGCTCCTACAGAACACTGCAGGCGCCTACGGAACCCTACAGACCGCTACGGAACCCTACAGACACCTGCTGGCACTTACAGAACCCTGCAGGCCCCTACGGAACCCTACAGGTCCATACAGAACCCCACAGGGCCCTACGGAACTTTACCAGCCACTACGGAACTCTACGGGCCCCTACGGAACCCTGCAGAACCCTCCGGAACCTTACAGAATCCCACAGACTCCTACAGACTCCTGCGGGCACTTACACAACCCTACAGGCCCTTACGGAACACTGCCAGCCCCTATGGAAGGAACCCTACGGGCCCCTACAGAACACTACTGGCTCCTGCGGTACTCTACAGGCCTCTAGGGAACCTACGAAGCTCTATGGAGCCCTATGGATCCTTACGGGACAGTACGGGCCCCTTCAGACCTCTGCGGGCGCTTATGGAAACCTACAGGACCCTACGGAACTGTACGAGACTCTACAGGCCCCTACGGAACCGTACGAGACTCTACAGGTCCCTTGGGAACATCACCGGCCCCTACGGAACCCTACACAACCCTCCGGAAACATATGGCACCCTACAAGCTCCTACCAACCCCTGCGGGCACTTACACAGCCCTACAGGTCCCTACGGAAATCTACGGGACTCCACGGGCCCCTAGGGAACCCTACAGATTTCGACGGAACCTTACGAGCCCCTCTGGAACCCTACAGAATACTCCAGGACCCGACAGCACTCTACAAGACCCTTAGCAACACAACGGAACCTCACTAAAACCCTATGGGCTCCTACAGAACACTGCAGGTGCCTACGGAACCCTACAGACCCCTACGGAATACTACCAGCCACTACGGAAACCTATGGCCCCTACGGAACTCTACGGAACCTGACAGAAACACTGTGGGCCCCTACAGGCCCTTGCGGGCACTTGCAGAACTCTGCAGGAACCCACGGAACTTTATGGAACCCTACCAGCCCCTACGGAAGCCTAAAGACCCTTGCAGGCAGTTACGGAACGGTACAGGGCCCTACGGAACTTTACCAGCCACTACGGAACTCTACGGGCCCCTACGGAACCCTGCAGAACCCTCCGGAACCTTACAGAATCCCACAGACTCCTACAGACTCCTGCGGGCACTTACACAACCCTACAGGTCCCTACGGAAATCTACGGGACTCCACGGGCCCCTAGGGAACCCTACAGATCTTGACGGAACCCTACGAGCCCCTCTGGAACCCTACAGAATACTCCAGGACCCGACAGCACTCTACAAGACCCTTAGCGACACAACGGAACCTCACTAAAACCCTATGGGCTCCTACAGAACACTGCAGGCGCCTACGGAACCCTACAGACCGCTACGGAACCCTACAGACACCTGCTGGCACTTACAGAACCCTGCAGGCCCCTACGGAACCCTACAGGTCCATACAGAACCCCACAGGGCCCTACGGAACTTTTCCAGCCACTACGGAACTCTACGGGCCCCTACAGAACCCTGCAGAACCCTCCGGAACCTTACAGAATCCCACAGACTCCTACAGACTCCTGCGGGCACTTACACAACCCTACAGGCCCTTACGGAACACTGCCAGCCCCTATGGAAGGAACCCTACGGGCCCCTACAGAACACTACTGGCTCCTGCGGTACTCTACAGGCCTCTAAGGAACCTACGAAGCTCTACGGAACCCTATGGATCCTTACGGAACAGTACGGGCCCCTTCAGACCTCTGCGGGCGCTTATGGAAACCTACAGGACCCTACGGAACCGTACGAGACTCTACAGGCCCCTACGGAACCGTACGAGACTCTACAGGTCCCTTGGGAACATCACCGGCCCCTACGGAACCCTACACAACCCTCCGGAAACATATGGCACCCTACAAGCTCCTACCAACCCCTGCGGGCACTTACACAGCCCTACAGGTCCCTACGGAAATCTACGGGACTCCACGGGCCCCTAGGGAACCCTACAGATTTCGACGGAACCTTACGAGCCCCTCTGGAACCCTACAGAATACTCCAGGACCCGACAGCACTCTACAAGACCCTTAGCAACACAACGGAACCTCACTAAAACCCTATGGGCTCCTACAGAACACTGCAGGTGCCTACGGAACCCTACAGACCCCTACGGAATACTACCAGCCACTACGGAAACCTATGGCCCCTACGGAACTCTACGGAACCTGACAGAAACACTGTGGGCCCCTACAGGCCCTTGCGGGCACTTGCAGAACTCTGCAGGAACCCACGGAACTTTATGGAACCCTACCAGCCCCTACGGAAGCCTAAAGACCCTTGCAGGCAGTTACGGAACGGTACAGGGCCCTACGGAACTTTACCAGCCACTACGGAACTCTACGGGCCCCTACGGAACCCTGCAGAACCCTCCGGAACCTTACAGAATCCCACAGACTCCTACAGACTCCTGCGGGCACTTACACAACCCTACAGGTCCCTACGGAAATCTACGGGACTCCACGGGCCCCTAGGGAACCCTACAGATCTTGACGGAACCCTACGAGCCCCTCTGGAACCCTACAGAATACTCCAGGACCCGACGGCACTCTACAAGACCCTTAGCGACACAACGGAACCTCACTAAAACCCTATGGGCTCCTACAGAACACTGCAGGCGCCTACGGAACCCTACAGACCGCTACGGAACCCTACAGACACCTGCTGGCACTTACAGAACCCTGCAGGCCCCTACGGAACCCTACAGGTCCATACAGAACCCCACAGGGCCCTACGGAACTTTACCAGCCACTACGGAACTCTACGGGCCCCTACGGAACCCTGCAGAACCCTCCGGAACCTTACAGAATCCCACAGACTCCTACAGACTCCTGCGGGCACTTACACAACCCTACAGGCCCTTACGGAACACTGCCAGCCCCTATGGAAGGAACCCTACGGGCCCCTACAGAACACTACTGGCTCCTGCGGTACTCTACAGGCCTCTAAGGAACCTACGAAGCTCTACGGAACCCTATGGATCCTTACGGAACAGTACGGGCCCCTTCAGACCTCTGCGGGCGCTTATGGAAACCTACAGGACCCTACGGAACTGTACGAGACTCTACAGGCCCCTACGGAACCGTACGAGACTCTACAGGTCCCTTGGGAACATCACCGGCCCCTACGGAACCCTACACAACCCTCCGGAAACATATGGCACCCTACAAGCTCCTACCAACCCCTGCGGGCACTTACACAGCCCTACAGGTCCCTACGGAAATCTACGGGACTCCACGGGCCCCTAGGGAACCCTACAGATTTCGACGGAACCTTACGAGCCCCTCTGGAACCCTACAGAATACTCCAGGACCCGACAGCACTCTACAAGACCCTTAGCAACACAACGGAACCTCACTAAAACCCTATGGGCTCCTACAGAACACTGCAGGTGCCTACGGAACCCTACAGACCCCTACGGAATACTACCAGCCACTACGGAAACCTATGGCCCCTACGGAACCTGACAGAAACACTGTGGGCCCCTACAGGCCCTTACGGGCACTTGCAGAACTCTGGAGGAACCCACGGAACTTTATGGAACCCTACCAGCCCCTACGGAAGCCTAAAGACCCTTGCAGGCAGTTACGGAACGGTACAGGGCCCTACGGAACTTTACCAGCCACTACGGAACTCTACGCGCCCCTACGGAACCCTGCAGAACCCTCCGGAACCTTACAGAATCCCACAGACTCCTACAGACTCCTGCGGGCACTTACACAACCCTACAGGTCCCTACGGAAATCTACGGGACTCCACGGGCCCCTAGGGAACCCTACAGATCTTGACGGAACCCTACGAGCCCCTCTGGAACCCTACAGAATACTCCAGGACCCGACGGCACTCTACAAGACCCTTAGCGACACAACGGAACCTCACTAAAACCCTATGGGCTCCTACAGAACACTGCAGGCGCCTACGGAACCCTACAGACCGCTACGGAACCCTACAGACACCTGCTGGCACTTACAGAACCCTGCAGGCCCCTACGGAACCCTACAGGTCCATACAGAACCCCACAGGGCCCTACGGAACTTTACCAGCCACTACGGAACTCTACGGGCCCCTACGGAACCCTGCAGAACCCTCCGGAACCTTACAGAATCCCACAGACTCCTGCGGGCACTTACACAACCCTACAGGCCCTTACGGAACACTGCCAGCCCCTATGGAAGGAACCCTACGGGCCCCTACAGAACACTACTGGCTCCTGCGGTACTCTACAGGCCTCTAGGGAACCTACGAAGCTCTACGGAGCCCTATGGATCCTTACGGGACAGTACGGGCCCCTTCAGACCTCTGCGGGCGCTTATGGAAACCTACAGGACCCTACGGAACTGTACGAGACTCTACAGGCCCCTACGGAACCGTACGAGACTCTACAGGTCCCTTGGGAACATCACCGGCCCCTACGGAACCCTACACAACCCTCCGGAAACATATGGCACCCTACAAGCTCCTACCAACCCCTGCGGGCACTTACACAGCCCTACAGGTCCCTACGGAAATCTACGGGACTCCACGGGCCCCTAGGGAACCCTACAGATTTCGACGGAACCTTACGAGCCCCTCTGGAACCCTACAGAATACTCCAGGACCCGACAGCACTCTACAAGACCCTTAGCAACACAACGGAACCTCACTAAAACCCTATGGGCTCCTACAGAACACTGCAGGTGCCTACGGAACCCTACAGACCCCTACGGAATACTACCAGCCACTACGGAAACCTATGGCCCCTACGGAACTCTATGGAACCTGACAGAAACACTGTGGGCCCCTACAGGCCCTTGCGGGCACTTGCAGAACTCTGCAGGAACCCACGGAACTTTATGGAACCCTACCAGCCCCTACGGAAGCCTAAAGACCCTTGCAGGCAGTTACGGAACGGTACAGGGCCCTACGGAACTTTACCAGCCACTACGGAACTCTACGGGCCCCTACGGAACCCTGCAGAACCCTCCGGAACCTTACAGAATCCCACAGACTCCTACAGACTCCTGCGGGCACTTACACAACCCTACAGGTCCCTACGGAAATCTACGGGACTCCACGGGCCCCTAGGGAACCCTACAGATCTTGACGGAACCCTACGAGCCCCTCTGGAACCCTACAGAATACTCCAGGACCCGACAGCACTCTACAAGACCCTTAGCGACACAACGGAACCTCACTAAAACCCTATGGGCTCCTACAGAACACTGCAGGCGCCTACGGAACCCTACAGACCGCTACGGAACCCTACAGACACCTGCTGGCACTTACAGAACCCTGCAGGCCCCTACGGAAAGCTACAGGTCCATACAGAACCCCACAGGGCCCTACGGAACTTTACCAGCCACTACGGAACTCTACGGGCCCCTACGGAACCCTGCAGAACCCTCCGGAACCTTACAGAATCCCACAGACTCCTACAGACTCCTGCGGGCACTTACACAACCCTACAGGCCCTTACGGAACACTGCCAGCCCCTATGGAAGGAACCCTACGGGCCCCTACAGAACACTACTGGCTCCTGCGGTACTCTACAGGCCTCTAAGGAACCTACGAAGCTCTACGGAACCCTATGGATCCTTACGGAACAGTACGGGCCCCTTCAGACCTCTGCGGGCGCTTATGGAAACCTACAGGACCCTACGGAACTGTACGAGACTCTACAGGCCCCTACGGAACCGTACGAGACTCTACAGGTCCCTTGGGAACATCACCGGCCCCTACGGAACCCTACACAACCCTCCGGAAACATATGGCACCCTACAAGCTCCTACCAACCCCTGCGGGCACTTACACAGCCCTACAGGTCCCTACGGAAATCTACGGGACTCCACGGGCCCCTAGGGAACCCTACAGATTTCGACGGAACCTTACGAGCCCCTCTGGAACCCTACAGAATACTCCAGGACCCGACAGCACTCTACAAGACCCTTAGCAACACAACGGAACCTCACTAAAACCCTATGGGCTCCTACAGAACACTGCAGGTGCCTACGGAACCCTACAGACCCCTACGGAATACTACCAGCCACTACGGAAACCTATGGCCCCTACGGAACTCTACGGAACCTGACAGAAACACTGTGGGCCCCTACAGGCCCTTGCGGGCACTTGCAGAACTCTGCAGGAACCCACGGAACTTTATGGAACCCTACCAGCCCCTACGGAAGCCTAAAGACCCTTGCAGGCAGTTACGGAACGGTACAGGGCCCTACGGAACTTTACCAGCCACTACGGAACTCTACGGGCCCCTACGGAACCCTGCAGAACCCTCCGGAACCTTACAGAATCCCACAGACTCCTACAGACTCCTGCGGGCACTTACACAACCCTACAGGTCCCTACGGAAATCTACGGGACTCCACGGGCCCCTAGGGAACCCTACAGATCTTGACGGAACCCTACGAGCCCCTCTGGAACCCTACAGAATACTCCAGGACCCGACGGCACTCTACAAGACCCTTAGCGACACAACGGAACCTCACTAAAACCCTATGGGCTCCTACAGAACACTGCAGGCGCCTACGGAACCCTACAGACCGCTACGGAACCCTACAGACACCTGCTGGCACTTACAGAACCCTGCAGGCCCCTACGGAACCCTACAGGTCCATACAGAACCCCACAGGGCCCTACGGAACTTTACCAGCCACTACGGAACTCTACGGGCCCCTACGGAACCCTGCAGAACCCTCCGGAACCTTACAGAATCCCACAGACTCCTACAGACTCCTGCGGGCACTTACACAACCCTACAGGCCCTTACGGAACACTGCCAGCCCCTATGGAAGGAACCCTACGGGCCCCTACAGAACACTACTGGCTCCTGCGGTACTCTACAGGCCTCTAAGGAACCTACGAAGCTCTACGGAACCCTATGGATCCTTACGGAACAGTACGGGCCCCTTCAGACCTCTGCGGGCGCTTATGGAAACCTACAGGACCCTACGGAACTGTACGAGACTCTACAGGCCCCTACGGAACCGTACGAGACTCTACAGGTCCCTTGGGAACATCACCGGCCCCTACGGAACCCTACACAACCCTCCGGAAACATATGGCACCCTACAAGCTCCTACCAACCCCTGCGGGCACTTACACAGCCCTACAGGTCCCTACGGAAATCTACGGGACTCCACGGGCCCCTAGGGAACCCTACAGATTTCGACGGAACCTTACGAGCCCCTCTGGAACCCTACAGAATACTCCAGGACCCGACAGCACTCTACAAGACCCTTAGCAACACAACGGAACCTCACTAAAACCCTATGGGCTCCTACAGAACACTGCAGGTGCCTACGGAACCCTACAGACCCCTACGGAATACTACCAGCCACTACGGAAACCTATGGCCCCTACGGAACCTGACAGAAACACTGTGGGCCCCTACAGGCCCTTACGGGCACTTGCAGAACTCTGGAGGAACCCACGGAACTTTATGGAACCCTACCAGCCCCTACGGAAGCCTAAAGACCCTTGCAGGCAGTTACGGAACGGTACAGGGCCCTACGGAACTTTACCAGCCACTACGGAACTCTACGCGCCCCTACGGAACCCTGCAGAACCCTCCGGAACCTTACAGAATCCCACAGACTCCTACAGACTCCTGCGGGCACTTACACAACCCTACAGGTCCCTACGGAAATCTACGGGACTCCACGGGCCCCTAGGGAACCCTACAGATCTTGACGGAACCCTACGAGCCCCTCTGGAACCCTACAGAATACTCCAGGACCCGACGGCACTCTACAAGACCCTTAGCGACACAACGGAACCTCACTAAAACCCTATGGGCTCCTACAGAACACTGCAGGCGCCTACGGAACCCTACAGACCGCTACGGAACCCTACAGACACCTGCTGGCACTTACAGAACCCTGCAGGCCCCTACGGAACCCTACAGGTCCATACAGAACCCCACAGGGCCCTACGGAACTTTACCAGCCACTACGGAACTCTACGGGCCCCTACGGAACCCTGCAGAACCCTCCGGAACCTTACAGAATCCCACAGACTCCTGCGGGCACTTACACAACCCTACAGGCCCTTACGGAACACTGCCAGCCCCTATGGAAGGAACCCTACGGGCCCCTACAGAACACTACTGGCTCCTGCGGTACTCTACAGGCCTCTAGGGAACCTACGAAGCTCTACGGAGCCCTATGGATCCTTACGGGACAGTACGGGCCCCTTCAGACCTCTGCGGGCGCTTATGGAAACCTACAGGACCCTACGGAACTGTACGAGACTCTACAGGCCCCTACGGAACCGTACGAGACTCTACAGGTCCCTTGGGAACATCACCGGCCCCTACGGAACCCTACACAACCCTCCGGAAACATATGGCACCCTACAAGCTCCTACCAACCCCTGCGGGCACTTACACAGCCCTACAGGTCCCTACGGAAATCTACGGGACTCCACGGGCCCCTAGGGAACCCTACAGATTTCGACGGAACCTTACGAGCCCCTCTGGAACCCTACAGAATACTCCAGGACCCGACAGCACTCTACAAGACCCTTAGCAACACAACGGAACCTCACTAAAACCCTATGGGCTCCTACAGAACACTGCAGGTGCCTACGGAACCCTACAGACCCCTACGGAATACTACCAGCCACTACGGAAACCTATGGCCCCTACGGAACTCTATGGAACCTGACAGAAACACTGTGGGCCCCTACAGGCCCTTGCGGGCACTTGCAGAACTCTGCAGGAACCCACGGAACTTTATGGAACCCTACCAGCCCCTACGGAAGCCTAAAGACCCTTGCAGGCAGTTACGGAACGGTACAGGGCCCTACGGAACTTTACCAGCCACTACGGAACTCTACGGGCCCCTACGGAACCCTGCAGAACCCTCCGGAACCTTACAGAATCCCACAGACTCCTACAGACTCCTGCGGGCACTTACACAACCCTACAGGCCCTTACGGAACACTGCCAGCCCCTATGGAAGGAACCCTACGGGCCCCTACAGAACACTACTGGCTCCTGCGGTACTCTACAGGCCTCTAAGGAACCTACGAAGCTCTACGGAACCCTATGGATCCTTACGGAACAGTACGGGCCCCTTCAGACCTCTGCGGGCGCTTATGGAAACCTACAGGACCCTACGGAACTGTACGAGACTCTACAGGCCCCTACGGAACCGTACGAGACTCTACAGGTCCCTTGGGAACATCACCGGCCCCTACGGAACCCTACACAACCCTCCGGAAACATATGGCACCCTACAAGCTCCTACCAACCCCTGCGGGCACTTACACAGCCCTACAGGTCCCTACGGAAATCTACGGGACTCCACGGGCCCCTAGGGAACCCTACAGATTTCGACGGAACCTTACGAGCCCCTCTGGAACCCTACAGAATACTCCAGGACCCGACAGCACTCTACAAGACCCTTAGCAACACAACGGAACCTCACTAAAACCCTATGGGCTCCTACAGAACACTGCAGGTGCCTACGGAACCCTACAGACCCCTACGGAATACTACCAGCCACTACGGAAACCTATGGCCCCTACGGAACTCTACGGAACCTGACAGAAACACTGTGGGCCCCTACAGGCCCTTGCGGGCACTTGCAGAACTCTGCAGGAACCCACGGAACTTTATGGAACCCTACCAGCCCCTACGGAAGCCTAAAGACCCTTGCAGGCAGTTACGGAACGGTACAGGGCCCTACGGAACTTTACCAGCCACTACGGAACTCTACGGGCCCCTACGGAACCCTGCAGAACCCTCCGGAACCTTACAGAATCCCACAGACTCCTACAGACTCCTGCGGGCACTTACACAACCCTACAGGTCCCTACGGAAATCTACGGGACTCCACGGGCCCCTAGGGAACCCTACAGATCTTGACGGAACCCTACGAGCCCCTCTGGAACCCTACAGAATACTCCAGGACCCGACAGCACTCTACAAGACCCTTAGCGACACAACGGAACCTCACTAAAACCCTATGGGCTCCTACAGAACACTGCAGGCGCCTACGGAACCCTACAGACCGCTACGGAACCCTACAGACACCTGCTGGCACTTACAGAACCCTGCAGGCCCCTACGGAAAGCTACAGGTCCATACAGAACCCCACAGGGCCCTACGGAACTTTACCAGCCACTACGGAACTCTACGGGCCCCTACGGAACCCTGCAGAACCCTCCGGAACCTTACAGAATCCCACAGACTCCTACAGACTCCTGCGGGCACTTACACAACCCTACAGGCCCTTACGGAACACTGCCAGCCCCTATGGAAGGAACCCTACGGGCCCCTACAGAACACTACTGGCTCCTGCGGTACTCTACAGGCCTCTAAGGAACCTACGAAGCTCTACGGAACCCTATGGATCCTTACGGAACAGTACGGGCCCCTTCAGACCTCTGCGGGCGCTTATGGAAACCTACAGGACCCTACGGAACTGTACGAGACTCTACAGGCCCCTACGGAACCGTACGAGACTCTACAGGTCCCTTGGGAACATCACCGGCCCCTACGGAACCCTACACAACCCTCCGGAAACATATGGCACCCTACAAGCTCCTACCAACCCCTGCGGGCACTTACACAGCCCTACAGGTCCCTACGGAAATCTACGGGACTCCACGGGCCCCTAGGGAACCCTACAGATTTCGACGGAACCTTACGAGCCCCTCTGGAACCCTACAGAATACTCCAGGACCCGACAGCACTCTACAAGACCCTTAGCAACACAACGGAACCTCACTAAAACCCTATGGGCTCCTACAGAACACTGCAGGTGCCTACGGAACCCTACAGACCCCTACGGAATACTACCAGCCACTACGGAAACCTATGGCCCCTACGGAACTCTACGGAACCTGACAGAAACACTGTGGGCCCCTACAGGCCCTTGCGGGCACTTGCAGAACTCTGCAGGAACCCACGGAACTTTATGGAACCCTACCAGCCCCTACGGAAGCCTAAAGACCCTTGCAGGCAGTTACGGAACGGTACAGGGCCCTACGGAACTTTACCAGCCACTACGGAACTCTACGGGCCCCTACGGAACCCTGCAGAACCCTCCGGAACCTTACAGAATCCCACAGACTCCTACAGACTCCTGCGGGCACTTACACAACCCTACAGGTCCCTACGGAAATCTACGGGACTCCACGGGCCCCTAGGGAACCCTACAGATCTTGACGGAACCCTACGAGCCCCTCTGGAACCCTACAGAATACTCCAGGACCCGACAGCACTCTACAAGACCCTTAGCGACACAACGGAACCTCACTAAAACCCTATGGGCTCCTACAGAACACTGCAGGCGCCTACGGAACCCTACAGACCGCTACGGAACCCTACAGACACCTGCTGGCACTTACAGAACCCTGCAGGCCCCTACGGAAAGCTACAGGTCCATACAGAACCCCACAGGGCCCTACGGAACTTTACCAGCCACTACGGAACTCTACGGGCCCCTACGGAACCCTGCAGAACCCTCCGGAACCTTACAGAATCCCACAGACTCCTGCGGGCACTTACACAACCCTACAGGCCCTTACGGAACACTGCCAGCCCCTATGGAAGGAACCCTACGGGCCCCTACAGAACACTACTGGCTCCTGCGGTACTCTACAGGCCTCTAAGGAACCTACGAAGCTCTACGGAACCCTATGGATCCTTACGGAACAGTACGGGCCCCTTCAGACCTCTGCGGGCGCTTATGGAAACCTACAGGACCCTACGGAACTGTACGAGACTCTACAGGCCCCTACGGAACCGTACGAGACTCTACAGGTCCCTTGGGAACATCACCGGCCCCTACGGAACCCTACACAACCCTCCAAAAACATATGGCACCCTACAAGCTCCTACCAACCCCTGCGGGCACTTACACAGCCCTACAGGTCCCTACGGAAATCTACGGGACTCCACGGGCCCCTAGGGAACCCTACAGATTTCGACGGAACCTTACGAGCCCCTCTGGAACCCTACAGAATACTCCAGGACCCGACAGCACTCTACAAGACCCTTAGCAACACAACGGAACCTCACTAAAACCCTATGGGCTCCTACAGAACACTGCAGGTGCCAACGGAACCCTACAGACCCCTACGGAATACTACCAGCCACTACGGAAACCTATGGCCCCTACGGAACCTGACAGAAACACTGTGGGCCCCTACAGGCCCTTACGGGCACTTGCAGAACTCTGCAGGAACCCACGGAACTTTATGGAACCCTACCAGCCCCTACGGAAGCCTAAAGACCCTTGCAGGCAGTTACGGAAAACCACAGGCCCCTACGGAACCCTACAGACACCTGCTGGCACTTACAGAACCCTGCAGGCCCCTACGGAACCCTACAGGTCCATACAGAACCCAACAGGGCCCTACGGAACTTTACCAGCCACTACGGAACTCTACGGGCCCCTACGGAACCCTGCAGAACCCTCCGGAACCTTACAGAATCCCACAGACTCCTGCGGGCACTTACACAACCCTACAGGTCCCTACGGAAATCTACGGGACTCCACGGGCCCCTAGGGAACCCTACAGATTTCGACGGAACGTTACGAGCCCCTCTGGAACCCTACAGAATACTGCAGGACCCGACAGCACTCTACAAGACCCTTAGCGACACAACGGAACCTCACTAAAACCCTATGGGCTCCTACAGAACACTGCAGGTGCCTACGGAACCCTACAGACCCCTACGGAATACTACCAGCCACTACGGAAACCTATGGCCCCTACGGAACCTGACAGAAACACTGTGGGCCCCTACAGGCCCTTACGGGCACTTGCAGAACTCTGCAGGAACCCACGGAACTTTATGGAACCCTACCAGCCCCTACGGAAGCCTAAAGACCCTTGCAGGCAGTTACGGAACGGTACAGGGCCCTACGGAACTTTACCAGCCACTACGGAACTCTACGGGCCCCTACGGAACCCTGCAGAACCCTCCGGAACCTTACAGAATCCCACAGACTCCTACAGACTCCTGCGGGCACTTACACAACCCTACAGGTCCCTACGGAAATCTACGGGACTCCACGGGCCCCTAGGGAACCCTACAGATCTTGACGGAACCCTACGAGCCCCTCTGGAACCCTACAGAATACTCCAGGACCCGACAGCACTCTACAAGACCCTTAGCGACACAACGGAACCTCACTAAAACCCTATGGGCTCCTACAGAACACTGCAGGCGCCTACGGAACCCTACAGACCGCTACGGAACCCTACAGACACCTGCTGGCACTTACAGAACCCTGCAGGCCCCTACGGAACCCTACAGGTCCATACAGAACCCCACAGGGCCCTACGGAACTTTACCAGCCACTACGGAACTCTACGGGCCCCTACGGAACCCTGCAGAACCCTCCGGAACCTTACAGAATCCCACAGACTCCTACAGACTCCTGCGGGCACTTACACAACCCTACAGGCCCTTACGGAACACTGCCAGCCCCTATGGAAGGAACCCTACGGGCCCCTACAGAACACTACTGGCTCCTGCGGTACTCTACAGGCCTCTAGGGAACCTACGAAGCTCTACGGAGCCCTATGGATCCTTACGGAACAGTACGGGCCCCTTCAGACCTCTGCGGGCGCTTATGGAAACCTACAGGACCCTACGGAACTGTACGAGACTCTACAGGCCCCTACGGAACCGTACGAGACTCTACAGGTCCCTTGGGAACATCACCGGCCCCTACGGAACCCTACACAACCCTCCGGAAACATATGGCACCCTACAAGCTCCTACCAACCCCTGCGGGCACTTACACAGCCCTACAGGTCCCTACGGAAATCTACGGGACTCCACGGGCCCCTAGGGAACCCTACAGATTTCGACGGAACCTTACGAGCCCCTCTGGAACCCTACAGAATACTCCAGGACCCGACAGCACTCTACAAGACCCTTAGCAACACAACGGAACCTCACTAAAACCCTATGGGCTCCTACAGAACACTGCAGGTGCCTACGGAACCCTACAGACCCCTACGGAATACTACCAGCCACTACGGAAACCTATGGCCCCTACGGAACTCTACGGAACCTGACAGAAACACTGTGGGCCCCTACAGGCCCTTGCGGGCACTTGCAGAACTCTGCAGGAACCCACGGAACTTTATGGAACCCTACCAGCCCCTACGGAAGCCTAAAGACCCTTGCAGGCAGTTACGGAACGGTACAGGGCCCTACGGAACTTTACCAGCCACTACGGAACTCTACGGGCCCCTACGGAACCCTGCAGAACCCTCCGGAACCTTACAGAATCCCACAGACTCCTACAGACTCCTGCGGGCACTTACACAACCCTACAGGTCCCTACGGAAATCTACGGGACTCCACGGGCCCCTAGGGAACCCTACAGATCTTGACGGAACCCTACGAGCCCCTCTGGAACCCTACAGAATACTCCAGGACCCGACGGCACTCTACAAGACCCTTAGCGACACAACGGAACCTCACTAAAACCCTATGGGCTCCTACAGAACACTGCAGGCGCCTACGGAACCCTACAGACCGCTACGGAACCCTACAGACACCTGCTGCACTTACAGAACCCTGCAGGCCCCTACGGAACCCTACAGGTCCATACAGAACCCCACAGGGCCCTACGGAACTTTACCAGCCACTACGGAACTCTACGGGCCCCTACGGAACCCTGCAGAACCCTCCGGAACCTTACAGAATCCCACAGACTCCTACAGACTCCTGCGGGCACTTACACAACCCTACAGGCCCTTACGGAACACTGCCAGCCCCTATGGAAGGAACCCTACGGGCCCCTACAGAACACTACTGGCTCCTGCGGTACTCTACAGGCCTCTAAGGAACCTACGAAGCTCTATGGAACCCTATGGATCCTTACGGAACAGTACGGGCCCCTTCAGACCTCTGCGGGCGCTTATGGAAACCTACAGGACCCTACGGAACTGTACGAGACTCTACAGGCCCCTACGGAACCGTACGAGACTCTACAGGTCCCTTGGGAACATCACCGGCCCCTACGGAACCCTACACAACCCTCCGGAAACATATGGCACCCTACAAGCTCCTACCAACCCCTGCGGGCACTTACACAGCCCTACAGGTCCCTACGGAAATCTACGGGACTCCACGGGCCCCTAGGGAACCCTACAGATTTCGACGGAACCTTACGAGCCCCTCTGGAACCCTACAGAATACTCCAGGACCCGACAGCACTCTACAAGACCCTTAGCAACACAACGGAACCTCACTAAAACCCTATGGGCTCCTACAGAACACTGCAGGTGCCTACGGAACCCTACAGACCCCTACGGAATACTACCAGCCACTACGGAAACCTATGGCCCCTACGGAACCTGACAGAAACACTGTGGGCCCCTACAGGCCCTTACGGGCACTTGCAGAACTCTGCAGGAACCCACGGAACTTTATGGAACCCTACCAGCCCCTACGGAAGCCTAAAGACCCTTGCAGGCAGTTACGGAACGGTACAGGGCCCTACGGAACTTTACCAGCCACTACGGAACTCTACGGGCCCCTACGGAACCCTGCAGAACCCTCCGGAACCTTACAGAATCCCACAGACTCCTACAGACTCCTGCGGGCACTTACACAACCCTACAGGTCCCTACGGAAATCTACGGGACTCCACGGGCCCCTAGGGAACCCTACAGATCTTGACGGAACCCTACGAGCCCCTCTGGAACCCTACAGAATACTCCAGGACCCGACGGCACTCTACAAGACCCTTAGCGACACAACGGAACCTCACTAAAACCCTATGGGCTCCTACAGAACACTGCAGGCGCCTACGGAACCCTACAGACCGCTACGGAACCCTACAGACACCTGCTGGCACTTACAGAACCCTGCAGGCCCCTACGGAACCCTACAGGTCCATACAGAACCCCACAGGGCCCTACGGAACTTTACCAGCCACTACGGAACTCTACGGGCCCCTACGGAACCCTGCAGAACCCTCCGGAACCTTACAGAATCCCACAGACTCCTGCGGGCACTTACACAACCCTACAGGCCCTTACGGAACACTGCCAGCCCCTATGGAAGGAACCCTACGGGCCCCTACAGAACACTACTGGCTCCTGCGGTACTCTACAGGCCTCTAGGGAACCTACGAAGCTCTACGGAGCCCTATGGATCCTTACGGGACAGTACGGGCCCCTTCAGACCTCTGCGGGCGCTTATGGAAACCTACAGGACCCTACGGAACTGTACGAGACTCTACAGGCCCCTACGGAACCGTACGAGACTCTACAGGTCCCTTGGGAACATCACCGGCCCCTACGGAACCCTACACAACCCTCCGGAAACATATGGCACCCTACAAGCTCCTACCAACCCCTGCGGGCACTTACACAGCCCTACAGGTCCCTACGGAAATCTACGGGACTCCACGGGCCCCTAGGGAACCCTACAGATTTCGACGGAACCTTACGAGCCCCTCTGGAACCCTACAGAATACTCCAGGACCCGACAGCACTCTACAAGACCCTTAGCAACACAACGGAACCTCACTAAAACCCTATGGGCTCCTACAGAACACTGCAGGTGCCTACGGAACCCTACAGACCCCTACGGAATACTACCAGCCACTACGGAAACCTATGGCCCCTACGGAACTCTATGGAACCTGACAGAAACACTGTGGGCCCCTACAGGCCCTTGCGGGCACTTGCAGAACTCTGCAGGAACCCACGGAACTTTATGGAACCCTACCAGCCCCTACGGAAGCCTAAAGACCCTTGCAGGCAGTTACGGAACGGTACAGGGCCCTACGGAACTTTACCAGCCACTACGGAACTCTACGGGCCCCTACGGAACCCTGCAGAACCCTCCGGAACCTTACAGAATCCCACAGACTCCTACAGACTCCTGCGGGCACTTACACAACCCTACAGGTCCCTACGGAAATCTACGGGACTCCACGGGCCCCTAGGGAACCCTACAGATCTTGACGGAACCCTACGAGCCCCTCTGGAACCCTACAGAATACTCCAGGACCCGACAGCACTCTACAAGACCCTTAGCGACACAACGGAACCTCACTAAAACCCTATGGGCTCCTACAGAACACTGCAGGCGCCTACGGAACCCTACAGACCGCTACGGAACCCTACAGACACCTGCTGGCACTTACAGAACCCTGCAGGCCCCTACGGAAAGCTACAGGTCCATACAGAACCCCACAGGGCCCTACGGAACTTTACCAGCCACTACGGAACTCTACGGGCCCCTACGGAACCCTGCAGAACCCTCCGGAACCTTACAGAATCCAACAGACTCCTACAGACTCCTGCGGGCACTTACACAACCCTACAGGCCCTTACGGAACACTGCCAGCCCCTATGGAAGGAACCCTACGGGCCCCTACAGAACACTACTGGCTCCTGCGGTACTCTACAGGCCTCTAAGGAACCTACGAAGCTCTACGGAACCCTATGGATCCTTACGGAACAGTACGGGCCCCTTCAGACCTCTGCGGGCGCTTATGGAAACCTACAGGACCCTACGGAACTGTACGAGACTCTACAGGCCCCTACGGAACCGTACGAGACTCTACAGGTCCCTTGGGAACATCACCGGCCCCTACGGAACCCTACACAACCCTCCGGAAACATATGGCACCCTACAAGCTCCTACCAACCCCTGCGGGCACTTACACAGCCCTACAGGTCCCTACAGAAATCTACGGGACTCCACGGGCCCCTAGGGAACCCTACAGATTTCGACGGAACCTTACGAGCCCCTCTGGAACCCTACAGAATACTGCAGGACCCGACAGCACTCTACAAGACCCTTAGCAACACAACGGAACCTCACTAAAACCCTATGGGCTCCTACAGAACACTGCAGGTGCCTACGGAACCCTACAGACCCCTACGGAATACTACCAGCCACTACGGAAACCTATGGCCCCTACGGAACTCTACGGAACCTGACAGAAACACTGTGGGCCCCTACAGGCCCTTGCGGGCACTTGCAGAACTCTGCAGGAACCCACGGAACTTTATGGAACCCTACCAGCCCCTACGGAAGCCTAAAGACCCTTGCAGGCAGTTACGGAACGGTACAGGGCCCTACGGAACTTTACCAGCCACTACGGAACTCTACGGGCCCCTACGGAACCCTGCAGAACCCTCCGGAACCTTACAGAATCCCACAGACTCCTACAGACTCCTGCGGGCACTTACACAACCCTACAGGTCCCTAGGGAAATCTACGGGACTCCACGGGCCCCTAGGGAACCCTACAGATCTTGACGGAACCCTACGAGCCCCTCTGGAACCCTACAGAATACTCCAGGACCCGACAGCACTCTACAAGACCCTTAGCGACACAACGGAACCTCACTAAAACCCTATGGGCTCCTACAGAACACTGCAGGCCCCTACGGAACCCTACAGGTCCATACAGAACCCCACAGGGCCCTACGGAACTTTACCAGCCACTACGGAACTCTACGGGCCCCTACGGAACCCTGCAGAACCCTCCGGAACCTTACAGAATCCCACAGACTCCTGCGTGCACTTACACAACCCTACAGGCCCTTACGGAACACTGCCAGCCCCTATGGAAGGAACCCTACGGGCCCCTACAGAACACTACTGGCTCCTGCGGTACTCTACAGGCCTCTAGGGAACCTACGAAGCTCTACGGAGCCCTATGGATCCTTACGGAACAGTACGGGCCCCTTCAGACCTCTGCGGGCGCTTATGGAAACCTACAGGACCCTACGGAACCGTACGAGACTCTACAGGTCCCTTGGGAACATCATCGGCCCCTACGGAACCCTACACAACCCTCCGGAAACATATGGCACCCTACAAGCTCCTACCAACCCCTGCGGGCACTTACACAGCCCTACAGGTCCCTACGGAAATCTACGGGACTCCACGGGCCCCTAGGGAACCCTACAGATTTCGACGGAACCTTACAAGCCCCTCTGGAACCCTACAGAATACTCCAGGACCCGACAGCACTCTACAAGACCCTTAGCAACACAACGGAACCTCACTAAAACCCTATGGGCTCCTACAGAACACTGCAGGTGCCTACGGAACCCTACAGACCCCTACGGAATACTACCAGCCACTACGGAAACCTATGGCCCCTACGGAACTCTACGGAACCTGACAGAAACACTGTGGGCCCCTACAGGCCCTTGCGGGCACTTGCAGAACTCTGCAGGAACCCACGGAACTTTATGGAACCCTACCAGCCCCTACGGAAGCCTAAAGACCCTTGCAGGCAGTTACGGAACGGTACAGGGCCCTACGGAACTTTACCAGCCACTACGGAACTCTACGGGCCCCTAGGGAACCCTGCAGAACCCTCCGGAACCTTACAGAACCCCACAGACTCCTACAGACTCCTGCGGGCACTTACACAACCCTACAGGTCCCTACGGAAATCTACGGGACTCCACGGGCCCCTAGGGAACCCTACAGATCTTGACGGAACCCTACGAGCCCCTCTGGAACCCTACAGAATACTCCAGGACCCGACGGCACTCTACAAGACCCTTAGCGACACAACGGAACCTCACTAAAACCCTATGGGCTCCTACAGAACACTGCAGGCGCCTACGGAACCCTACAGACCGCTACGGAACCCTACAGACACCTGCTGGCACTTACAGAACCCTGCAGGCCCCTACGGAACCCTACAGGTCCATACAGAACCCCACAGGGCCCTACGGAACTTTACCAGCCACTACGGAACTCTACGGGCCCCTACGGAACCCTGCAGAACCCTCCGGAACCTTACAGAATCCCACAGACTCCTGCGGGCACTTACACAACCCTACAGGCCCTTACGGAACACTGCCAGCCCCTATGGAAGGAACCCTACGGGCCCCTACAGAACACTACTGGCTCCTGCGGTACTCTACAGGCCTCTAGGGAACCTACGAAGCTCTACGGAGCCCTATGGATCCTTACGGAACAGTACGGGCCCCTTCAGACCTCTGCGGGCGCTTATGGAAACCTACAGGACCCTACGGAACTGTACGAGACTCTACAGGCCCCTACGGAACCGTACGAGACTCTACAGGTCCCTTGGGAACATCACCGGCCCCTACGGAACCCTACACAACCCTCCGGAAACATATAGCACCCTACAAGCTCCTACCAACCCCTGCGGGCACTTACACAGCCCTACAGGTCCCTACGGAAATCTACGGGACTCCACGGGCCCCTAGGGAACCCTACAGATTTCGACGGAACCTTACGAGCCCCTCTGGAACCCTACAGAATACTGCAGGACCCGACAGCACTCTACAAGACCCTTAGCAACACAACGGAACCTCACTAAAACCCTATGGGCTCCTACAGAACACTGCAGGTGCCTACGGAACCCTACAGACCCCTACGGAATACTACCAGCCACTACGGAAACCTATGGCCCCTACGGAACTCTACGGAACCTGACAGAAACACTGTGGGCCCCTACAGGCCCTTGCGGGCACTTGCAGAACTCTGCAGGAACCCACGGAACTTTATGGAACCCTACCAGCCCCTACGGAAGCCTAAAGACCCTTGCAGGCAGTTACGGAACGGTACAGGGCCCTACGGAACTTTACCAGCCACTACGGAACTCTACGGGCCCCTACGGAACCCTGCAGAACCCTCCGGAACCTTACAGAATCCCACAGACTCCTACAGACTCCTGCGGGCACTTACACAACCCTACAGGTCCCTACGGAAATCTACGGGACTCCACGGGCCCCTAGGGAACCCTACAGATCTTGACGGAACCCTACGAGCCCCTCTGGAACCCTACAGAATACTCCAGGACCCGACAGCACTCTACAAGACCCTTAGCGACACAACGGAACCTCACTAAAACCCTATGGGCTCCTACAGAACACTGCAGGCGCCTACGGAACCCTACAGACCGCTACGGAACCCTACAGACACCTGCTGGCACTTACAGAACCCTGCAGGCCCCTACGGAAAGCTACAGGTCCATACAGAACCCCACAGGGCCCTACGGAACTTTACCAGCCACTACGGAACTCTACGGGCCCCTACGGAACCCTGCAGAACCCTCCGGAACCTTACAGAATCCCACAGACTCCTACAGACTCCTGCGGGCACTTACACAACCCTACAGGCCCTTACGGAACACTGCCAGCCCCTATGGAAGGAACCCTACGGGCCCCTACAGAACACTACTGGCTCCTGCGGTACTCTACAGGCCTCTAAGGAACCTACGAAGCTCTACGGAACCCTATGGATCCTTACGGAACAGTACGGGCCCCTTCAGACCTCTGCGGGCGCTTATGGAAACCTACAGGACCCTACGGAACTGTACGAGACTCTACAGGCCCCTACGGAACCGTACGAGACTCTACAGGTCCCTTGGGAACATCACCGGCCCCTACGGAACCCTACACAACCCTCCGGAAACATATGGCACCCTACAAGCTCCTACCAACCCCTGCGGGCACTTACACAGCCCTACAGGTCCCTACGGAAATCTACGGGACTCCACGGGCCCCTAGGGAACCCTACAGATTTCGACGGAACCTTACGAGCCCCTCTGGAACCCTACAGAATACTCCAGGACCCGACAGCACTCTACAAGACCCTTAGCAACACAACGGAACCTCACTAAAACCCTATGGGCTCCTACAGAACACTGCAGGTGCCTACGGAACCCTACAGACCGCTACGGAACCCTACAGACACCTCCTGGCACTTACAGAACCCTGCAGGCCCCTACGGAACCCTACAGGTCCATACAGAACCCCACAGGGCCCTACGGAACTTTTCCAGCCACTACGGAACTCTACGGGCCCCTACGGAACCCTGCAGAACCCTCCGGAACCTTACAGAATCCCACAGACTCCTGCGGGCACTTACACAACCCTACAGGCCCTTACGGAACACTGCCAGCCCCTATGGAAGGAACCCTACGGGCCCCTACAGAACACTACTGGCTCCTGCGGTACTCTACAGGCCTCTAGGGAACCTACGAAGCTCTACGGAGCCCGATGGATCCTTACGGAACAGTACGGGCCCCTTCAGACCTCTGCGGGCGCTTATGGAAACCTACAGGACCCTACGGAACTGTACGAGACTCTACAGGCCCCTACGGAACCGTACGAGACTCTACAGGTCCCTTGGGAACATCACCGGCCCCTACGGAACCCTACACAACCCTCCGGAAACATATGGCACCCTACAAGCTCCTACCAACCCCTGCGGGCACTTAAACAGCCCTACAGGTCCCTACGGAAATCTACGGGACTCCACGGGCCCCTAGGGAACCCTACAGATTTCGACGGAACCTTACGAGCCCCTCTGGAACCCTACAGAATACTCCAGGACCCGACAGCACTCTACAAGACCCTTAGCAACACAACGGAACCTCACTAAAACCCTATGGGCTCCTACAGAACACTGCAGGTGCCTACGGAACCCTACAGACCGCTACGGAACCCTACAGACACCTCCTGGCACTTACAGAACCCTGCAGGCCCCTACGGAACCCTACAGGTCCATACAGAACCCCACAGGGCCCTACGGAACTTTTCCAGCCACTACGGAACTCTACGGGCCCCTACGGAACCCTGCAGAACCCTCCGGAACCTTACAGAATCCCACAGACTCCTGCGGGCACTTACACAACCCTACAGGCCCTTACGGAACACTGCCGGCCCCTATGGAAGGAACCCTACGGGCCCCTACAGAACACTACTGGCTCCTGCGGTACTCTACAGGCCTCTAGGGAACCTACGAAGCTCTACGGAGCCCGATGGATCCTTACGGAACAGTACGGGCCCCTTCAGACCTCTGCGGGCGCTTATGGAAACCTACAGGACCCTACGGAACTGTACGAGACTCTACAGGCCCCTACGGAACCGTACGAGACTCTACAGGTCCCTAGGGAACACCACCGGCCCCTACGGAACCCTACACAACCCTCCGGAAACATATGGCACCCTACAAGCTCCTACCAACCCCTGCGGGCAATTACACAACCCTACAGGTCCCTACGGAAATCTACGGGACTCCACGGGCCCCTAGGGAACCCTACAGATCTTGACGGAACCCTACGAGCCCCTCTGGAACCCTACAGAATACTCCAGGACCCGACAGCACTCTACAAGACACTTAGCAACACAACGGAACCTCACTAAAACCCTATGGGCTCCTACAGAACACTGCAGGCGCCTACGGAACCCTACAGACCGCTACGGAACCCTACAGACACCTGCTGGCACTTACAGAACCCTGCAGGCCCCTACGGAACCCTACAGGTCCATACAGAACCCCACAGGGCCCTACGGAACTTTACCAGCCACTACGGAACTCTACGGGCCCCTACGGAACCCTGCAGAACCCTCCGGAACCTTACAGAATCCCACAGACTCCTACAGACTCCTGCGGGCACTTACACAACCCTACAGGCCCTTACGGAACACTGCCAGCCCCTATGGAAGGAACCCTACGGGCCCCTACAGAACACTACTGGCTCCTGCGGTACTCTACAGGCCTCTAAGGAACCTACGAAGCTCTACGGAACCCTATGGATCCTTACGGAACAGTACGGGCCCCTTCAGACCTCTGCGGGCGCTTATGGAAACCTACAGGACCCTACGGAACTGTACGAGACTCTACAGGCCCCTACGGAACCGTACGAGACTCTACAGGTCCCTTGGGAACATCACCGGCCCCTACGGAACCCTACACAACCCTCCGGAAACATATGGCACCCTACAAGCTCCTACCAACCCCTGCGGGCACTTACACAACCCTACAGGTCCCTACGGAAATCTACGGGACTCCACGGGCCCCTAGGGAACCCTACAGATTTCGACGGAACGTTACGAGCCCCTCTGGAACCCTACAGAATACCCCAGGACCCGACAGCACTCTACAAGACCCTTAGCAACACAACGGAACCTCACTAAAACCCTATGGGCTCCTACAGAACACTGCAGGTGCCTACGGAACCCTACAGACCCCTACGGAATACTACCAGCCACTACGGAAACCTATGGCCCCTACGGAACTCTACGGAACCTGACAGAAACACTGTGGGCCCCTACAGGCCCTTGCGGGCACTTGCAGAACTCTGCAGGAACCCACGGAACTTTATGGAACCCTACCAGCCCCTACGGAAGCCTAAAGACCCTTGCAGGCAGTTACGGAACGGTACAGGGCCCTACGGAACTTTACCAGCCACTACGGAACTCTACGGGCCCCTACGGAACCCTGCAGAACCCTCCGGAACCTTACAGAATCCCACAGACTCCTACAGACTCCTGCGGGCACTTACACAACCCTACAGGTCCCTACGGAAATCCACGGGACTCCACGGGCCCCTAGGGAACCCTACAGATCTTGACGGAACCCTACGAGCCCCTCTGGAACCCTACAGAATACTCCAGGACCCGACAGCACTCTACAAGACCCTTAGCGACACAACGGAACCTCACTAAAACCCTATGGGCTCCTACAGAACACTGCAGGTGCCTACGGAACCCTACAGACCCCTACGGAATACTACCAGCCACTACGGAAACCTATGGCCCCTACGGAACCTGACAGAAACACTGTGGGCCCCTACAGGCCCTTACGGGCACTTGCAGAACTCTGCAGGAACCCACGGAACTTTATGGAACCCTACCAGCCCCTACGGAAGCCTAAAGACCCTTGCAGGCAGTTACGGAACGGTACAGGGCCCTACGGAACTTTACCAGCCACTACGGAACTCTACGGGCCCCTACGGAACCCTGCAGAACCCTCCGGAACCTTACAGAATCCCACAGACTCCTACAGACTCCTGCGGGCACTTACACAACCCTACAGGTCCCTACGGAAATCTACGGGACTCCACGGGCCCCTAGGGAACCCTACAGATCTTGACGGAACCCTACGAGCCCCTCTGGAACCCTACAGAATACTCCAGGACCCGACAGCACTCTACAAGACCCTTAGCGACACAACGGAACCTCACTAAAACCCTATGGGCTCCTACAGAACACTGCAGGCGCCTACGGAACCCTACAGACCGCTACGGAACCCTACAGACACCTGCTGGCACTTACAGAACCCTGCAGGCCCCTACGGAACCCTACAGGTCCATACAGAACCCCACAGGGCCCTACGGAACTTTACCAGCCACTACGGAACTCTACGGGCCCCTACGGAACCCTGCAGAACCCTCCGGAACCTTACAGAATCCCACAGACTCCTGCGGGCACTTACACAACCCTACAGGCCCTTACGGAACACTGCCAGCCCCTATGGAAGGAACCCTACGGGCCCCTACAGAACACTACTGGCTCCTGCGGTACTCTACAGGCCTCTAGGGAACCTACGAAGCTCTACGGAGCCCTATGGATCCTTACGGAACAGTACGGGCCCCTTCAGACCTCTGCGGGCGCTTATGGAAACCTACAGGACCCTACGGAACCGTACGAGACTCTACAGGCCCCTACGGAACCGTACGAGACTCTACAGGTCCCTTGGGAACATCACCGGCCCCTACGGAACCCTACACAACCCTCCGGAAACATATGGCACCCTACAAGCTCCTACCAACCCCTGCGGGCACTTACACAACCCTACAGGTCCCTACGGAAATCTACGGGACTCCACGGGCCCCTAGGGAACCCTACAGATTTCGACGGAACGTTACGAGCCCCTCTGGAACCCTACAGAATACCCCAGGACCCGACAGCACTCTACAAGACCCTTAGCAACACAACGGAACCTCACTAAAACCCTATGGGCTCCTACAGAACACTGCAGGTGCCTACGGAACCCTACAGACCCCTACAGAATACTACCAGCCACTACGGAAACCTATGGCCCCTACGGAACTCTACGGAACCTGACAGAAACACTGTGGGCCCCTACAGGCCCTTGCGGGCACTTGCAGAACTCTGCAGGAACCCACGGAACTTTATGGAACCCTACCAGCCCCTACGGAAGCCTAAAGACCCTTGCAGGCAGTTACGGAACGGTACAGGGCCCTACGGAACTTTACCAGCCACTACGGAACTCTACGGGCCCCTACGGAACCCTGCAGAACCCTCCGGAACCTTACAGAATCCCACAGACTCCTACAGACTCCTGCGGGCACTTACACAACCCTACAGGTCCCTACGGAAATCTACGGGACTCCACGGGCCCCTAGGGAACCCTACAGATCTTGACGGAACCCTACGAGCCCCTCTGGAACCCTACAGAATACTCCAGGACCCGACGGCACTCTACAAGACCCTTAGCGACACAACGGAACCTCACTAAAACCCTATGGGCTCCTACAGAACACTGCAGGCGCCTACGGAACCCTACAGACCGCTACGGAACCCTACAGACACCTGCTGGCACTTACAGAACCCTGCAGGCCCCTACGGAACCCTACAGGTCCATACAGAACCCCACAGGGCCCTACGGAACTTTACCAGCCACTACGGAACTCTACGGGCCCCTACGGAACCCTGCAGAACCCTCCGGAACCTTACAGAATCCCACAGACTCCTACAGACTCCTGCAGGCACTTACACAACCCTACAGGTCCCTACGGAAATCTACGGGACTCCACGGGCCCCTAGGGAACCCTACAGATCTTGACGGAACCCTACGAGCCCCTCTGGAACCCTACAGAATACTCCAGGACCCGACGGCACTCTACAAGACCCTTAGCGACACAACGGAACCTCACTAAAACCCTATGGGCTCCTACAGAACACTGCAGGCGCCTACGGAACCCTACAGACCGCTACGGAACCCTACAGACACCTGCTGGCACTTACAGAACCCTGCAGGCCCCTACGGAACCCTACAGGTCCATACAGAACCCCACAGGGCCCTACGGAACTTTACCAGCCACTACGGAACTCTACGGGCCCCTACGGAACCCTGCAGAACCCTCCGGAACCTTACAGAATCCCACAGACTCCTGCGGGCACTTACACAACCCTACAGGCCCTTACGGAACACTGCCAGCCCCTATGGAAGGAACCCTACGGGCCCCTACAGAACACTACTGGCTCCTGCGGTACTCTACAGGCCTCTAGGGAACCTACGAAGCTCTACGGAGCCCTGTGGATCCTTACGGAACAGTACGGGCCCCTTCAGACCTCTGCGGGCGCTTATGGAAACCTACAGGACCCTACGGAACTGTACGAGACTCTACAGGCCCCTACGGAACCGTACGAGACTCTACAGGTCCCTTGGGAACATCACCGGCCCCTACGGAACCCTACACAACCCTCCGGAAACATATGGCACCCTACAAGCTCCTACCAACCCCTGCGGGCACTTACACAGCCCTACAGGTCCCTACGGAAATCTACGGGACTCCACGGGCCCCTAGGGAACCCTACAGATTTCGATGGAACCTTACGAGCCCCTCTGGAACCCTACAGAATACCCCAGGACCCGACAGCACTCTACAAGACCCTTAGCAACACAACGGAACCTCACTAAAACCCTATGGGCTCCTACAGAACACTGCAGGTGCCTACGGAACCCTACAGACCCCTACGGAATACTACCAGCCACTACGGAAACCTATGGCCCCTACGGAACTCTACGGAACCTGACAGAAACACTGTGGGCCCCTACAGGCCCTTGCGGGCACTTGCAGAACTCTGCAGGAACCCACGGAACTTTATGGAACCCTACCAGCCCCTACGGAAGCCTAAAGACCCTTGCAGGCAGTTACGGAACGGTACAGGGCCCTACGGAACTTTACCAGCCACTACGGAACTCTACGGGCCCCTACGGAACCCTGCAGAACCCTCCGGAACCTTACAGAATCCCACAGACTCCTACAGACTCCTGCAGGCACTTACACAACCCTACAGGTCCCTACGGAAATCTACGGGACTCCACGGGCCCCTAGGGAACCCTACAGATCTTGACGGAACCCTACGAGCCCCTCTGGAACCCTACAGAATACTCCAGGACCCGACGGCACTCTACAAGACCCTTAGCGACACAACGGAACCTCACTAAAACCCTATGGGCTCCTACAGAACACTGCAGGCGCCTACGGAACCCTACAGACCGCTACGGAACCCTACAGACACCTGCTGGCACTTACAGAACCCTGCAGGCCCCTACGGAACCCTACAGGTCCATACAGAACCCCACAGGGCCCTACGGAACTTTACCAGCCACTACGGAACTCTACGGGCCCCTACGGAACCCTGCAGAACCCTCCGGAACCTTACAGAATCCCACAGACTCCTGCGGGCACTTACACAACCCTACAGGCCCTTACGGAACACTGCCAGCCCCTATGGAAGGAACCCTACGGGCCCCTACAGAACACTACTGGCTCCTGCGGTACTCTACAGGCCTCTAGGGAACCTACGAAGCTCTACGGAGCCCTGTGGATCCTTACGGAACAGTACGGGCCCCTTCAGACCTCTGCGGGCGCTTATGGAAACCTACAGGACCATACGGAACTGTACGAGACTCTACAGGCCCCTACGGAACCGTACGAGACTCTACAGGTCCCTTGGGAACATCACCGGCCCCTACGGAACCCTACACAACCCTCCGGAAACATATGGCACCCTACAAGCTCCTACCAACCCCTGCGGGCACTTACACAGCCCTACAGGTCCCTACGGAAATCTACGGGACTCCACGGGCCCCTAGGGAACCCTACAGATTTCGATGGAACCTTACGAGCCCCTCTGGAACCCTACAGAATACCCCAGGACCCGACAGCACTCTACAAGACCCTTAGCAACACAACGGAACCTCACTAAAACCCTATGGGCTCCTACAGAACACTGCAGGTGCCTACGGAACCCTACAGACCCCTACGGAATACTACCAGCCACTACGGAAACCTATGGCCCCTACGGAACTCTACGGAACCTGACAGAAACACTGTGGGCCCCTACAGGCCCTTGCGGGCACTTGCAGAACTCTGCAGGAACCCACAGAACTTTATGGAACCCTACCAGCCCCTACGGAAGCCTAAAGACCCTTGCAGGCAGTTACGGAACGGTACAGGGCCCTACGGAACTTTACCAGCCACTACGGAACTCTACGGGCCCCTACGGAACCCTGCAGAACCCTCCGGAACCTTACAGAATCCCACAGACTCCTACAGACTCCTGCAGGCACTTACACAACCCTACAGGTCCCTACGGAAATCTACGGGACTCCACGGGCCCCTAGGGAACCCTACAGATCTTGACGGAACCCTACGAGCCCCTCTGGAACCCTACAGAATACTCCAGGACCCGACGGCACTCTACAAGACCCTTAGCGACACAACGGAACCTCACTAAAACCCTATGGGCTCCTACAGAACACTGCAGGCGCCTACGGAACCCTACAGACCGCTACGGAACCCTACAGACACCTGCTGGCACTTACAGAACCCTGCAGGCCCCTACGGAACCCTACAGGTCCATACAGAACCCCACAGGGCCCTACGGAACTTTACCAGCCACTACGGAACTCTACGGGCCCCTACGGAACCCTGCAGAACCCTCCGGAACCTTACAGAATCCCACAGACTCCTGCGGGCACTTACACAACCCTACAGGCCCTTACGGAACACTGCCAGCCCCTATGGAAGGAACCCTACGGGCCCCTACAGAACACTACTGGCTCCTGCGGTACTCTACAGGCCTCTAGGGAACCTACGAAGCTCTACGGAGCCCTGTGGATCCTTACGGAACAGTACGGGCCCCTTCAGACCTCTGCGGGCGCTTATGGAAACCTACAGGACCCTACGGAACTGTACGAGACTCTACAGGCCCCTACGGAACCGTACGAGACTCTACAGGTCCCTTGGGAACATCACCGGCCCCTACGGAACCCTACACAACCCTCCGGAAACATATGGCACCCTACAAGCTCCTACCAACCCCTGCGGGCACTTACACAGCCCTACAGGTCCCTACGGAAATCTACGGGACTCCACGGGCCCCTAGGGAACCCTACAGATTTCGATGGAACCTTACGAGCCCCTCTGGAACCCTACAGAATACCCCAGGACCCGACAGCACTCTACAAGACCCTTAGCAACACAACGGAACCTCACTAAAACCCTATGGGCTCCTACAGAACACTGCAGGTGCCTACGGAACCCTACAGACCCCTACGGAATACTACCAGCCACTACGGAAACCTATGGCCCCTACGGAACTCTACGGAACCTGACAGAAACACTGTGGGCCCCTACAGGCCCTTGCGGGCACTTGCAGAACTCTGCAGGAACCCACGGAACTTTATGGAACCCTACCAGCCCCTACGGAAGCCTAAAGACCCTTGCAGGCAGTTACGGAACGGTACAGGGCCCTACGGAACTTTACCAGCCACTACGGAACTCTACGGGCCCCTACGGAACCCTGCAGAACCCTCCGGAACCTTACAGAATCCCACAGACTCCTACAGACTCCTGCGGGCACTTACACAACCCTACAGGTCCCTAGGGAAATCTACGGGACTCCACGGGCCCCTAGGGAACCCTACAGATCTTGACGGAACCCTACGAGCCCCTCTGGAACCCTACAGAATACTCCAGGACCCGACGGCACTCTACAAGACCCTTAGCGACACAACGGAACCTCACTAAAACCCTATGGGCTCCTACAGAACACTGCAGGCGCCTACGGAACCCTACAGACCGCTACGGAACCCTACAGACACCTGCTGGCACTTACAGAACCCTGCAGGCCCCTACGGAACCCTACAGGTCCATACAGAACCCCACAGGGCCCTACGGAACTTTACCAGCCACTACGGAACTCTACGGGCCCCTACGGAACCCTGCAGAACCCTCCGGAACCTTACAGAATCCCACAGACTCCTGCGGGCACTTACACAACCCTACAGGCCCTTACGGAACACTGCCAGCCCCTATGGAAGGAACCCTACGGGCCCCTACAGAACACTACTGGCTCCTGCGGTACTCTACAGGCCTCTAGGGAACCTACGAAGCTCTACGGAGCCCTGTGGATCCTTACGGAACAGTACGGGCCCCTTCAGACCTCTGCGGGCGCTTATGGAAACCTACAGGACCCTACGGAACCGTACGAGACTCTACAGGCCCCTACGGAACCGTACGAGACTCTACAGGTCCCTTGGGAACATCACCGGCCCCTACGGAACCCTACACAACCCTCCGGAAACATATGGCACCCTACAAGCTCCTACCAACCCCTGCGGGCACTTACACAGCCCTACAGGTCCCTACGGAAATCTACGGGACTCCACGGGCCCCTAGGGAACCCTACAGATTTCGATGGAACCTTACGAGCCCCTCTGGAACCCTACAGAATACCCCAGGACCCGACAGCACTCTACAAGACCCTTAGCAACACAACGGAACCTCACTAAAACCCTATGGGCTCCTACAGAACACTGCAGGTGCCTACGGAACCCTACAGACCCCTACGGAATACTACCAGCCACTACGGAAACCTATGGCCCCTACGGAACTCTACGGAACCTGACAGAAACACTGTGGGCCCCTACAGGCCCTTGCGGGCACTTGCAGAACTCTGCAGGAACCCACGGAACTTTATGGAACCCTACCAGCCCCTACGGAAGCCTAAAGACCCTTGCAGGCAGTTACGGAACGGTACAGGGCCCTACGGAACTTTACCAGCCACTACGGAACTCTACGGGCCCCTACGGAACCCTGCAGAACCCTCCGGAACCTTACAGAATCCCACAGACTCCTACAGACTCCTGCGGGCACTTACACAACCCTACAGGTCCCTAGGGAAATCTACGGGACTCCACGGGCCCCTAGGGAACCCTACAGATCTTGACGGAACCCTACGAGCCCCTCTGGAACCCTACAGAATACTCCAGGACCCGACGGCACTCTACAAGACCCTTAGCGACACAACGGAACCTCACTAAAACCCTATGGGCTCCTACAGAACACTGCAGGCGCCTACGGAACCCTACAGACCGCTACGGAACCCTACAGACACCTGCTGGCACTTACAGAACCCTGCAGGCCCCTACGGAACCCTACAGGTCCATACAGAACCCCACAGGGCCCTACGGAACTTTACCAGCCACTACGGAACTCTACGGGCCCCTACGGAACCCTGCAGAACCCTCCGGAACCTTACAGAATCCCACAGACTCCTGCGGGCACTTACACAACCCTACAGGCCCTTACGGAACACTGCCAGCCCCTATGGAAGGAACCCTACGGGCCCCTACAGAACACTACTGGCTCCTGCGGTACTCTACAGGCCTCTAGGGAACCTACGAAGCTCTACGGAGCCCTATGGATCCTTACGGAACAGTACGGGCCCCTTCAGACCTCTGCGGGCGCTTATGGAAACCTACAGGACCCTACGGAACCGTACGAGACTCTACAGGCCCCTACGGAACCGTACGAGACTCTACAGGTCCCTTGGGAACATCACCGGCCCCTACGGAACCCTACACAACCCTCCGGAAACATATGGCACCCTACAAGCTCCTACCAACCCCTGCGGGCACTTACACAGCCCTACAGGTCCCTACGGAAATCTACGGGACTCCACGGGCCCCTAGGGAACCCTACAGATTTCGACGGAACCTTACGAGCCCCTCTGGAACCCTACAGAATACTCCAGGACCCGACAGCACTCTACAAGACCCTTAGCAACACAACGGAACCTCACTAAAACCCTATGGGCTCCTACAGAACACTGCAGGTGCCTACGGAACCCTACAGACCCCTACGGAATACTACCAGCCACTACGGAAACCTATGGCCCCTACGGAACTCTACGGAACCTGACAGAAACACTGTGGGCCCCTACAGGCCCTTGCGGGCACTTGCAGAACTCTGCAGGAACCCACGGAACTTTATGGAACCCTACCAGCCCCTACGGAAGCCTAAAGACCCTTGCAGGCAGTTACGGAACGGTACAGGGCCCTACGGAACTTTACCAGCCACTACGGAACTCTACGGGCCCCTACGGAACCCTGCAGAACCCTCCGGAACCTTACAGAACCCCACAGACTCCTACAGACTCCTGCGGGCACTTACACAACCCTACAGGTCCCTAGGGAAATCTACGGGACTCCACGGGCCCCTAGGGAACCCTACAGATCTTGACGGAACCCTACGAGCCCCTCTGGAACCCTACAGAATACTCCAGGACCCGACAGCACTCTACAAGACCCTTAGCGACACAACGGAACCTCACTAAAACCCTATGGGCTCCTACAGAACACTGCAGGCGCCTACGGAACCCTACAGACCGCTACGGAACCCTACAGACACCTGCTGGCACTTACAGAACCCTGCAGGCCCCTACGGAACCCTACAGGTCCATACAGAACCCCACAGGGCCCTACGGAACTTTACCAGCCACTACGGAACTCTACGGGCCCCTACGGAACCCTGCAGAACCCTCCGGAACCTTACAGAATCCCACAGACTCCTGCGGGCACTTACACAACCCTACAGGCCCTTACGGAACACTGCCAGCCCCTATGGAAGGAACCCTACGGGCCCCTACAGAACACTACTGGCTCCTGCGGTACTCTACAGGCCTCTAGGGAACCTACGAAGCTCTACGGAACCCTATGGATCCTTACGGAACAGTACGGGCCCCTTCAGACCTCTGCGGGCGCTTATGGAAACCTACAGGACCCTACGGAACCGTACGAGACTCTACAGGTCCCTTGGGAACATCATCGGCCCCTACGGAACCCTACACAACCCTCCGGAAACATATGGCACCCTACAAGCTCCTACCAACCCCTGCGGGCACTTACACAACCCTACAGGTCCCTACGGAAATCTACGGGACTCCACGGGCCCCTAGGGAACCCTACAGATTTCGACGGAACGTTACGAGCCCCTCTGGAACCCTACAGAATACCCCAGGACCCGACAGCACTCTACAAGACCCTTAGCAACACAACGGAACCTCACTAAAACCCTATGGGCTCCTACAGAACACTGCAGGTGCCTACGGAACCCTACAGACCCCTACGGAATACTACCAGCCACTACGGAAACCTATGGCCCCTACGGAACTCTACGGAACCTGACAGAAACACTGTGGGCCCCTACAGGCCCTTGCGGGCACTTGCACAACTCTGCAGGAACCCACGGAACTTTATGGAACCCTACCAGCCCCTACGGAAGCCTAAAGACCCTTGCAGGCAGTTACGGAACGGTACAGGGCCCTACGGAACTTTACCAGCCACTACGGAACTCTACGGGCCCCTACGGAACCCTGCAGAACCCTCCGGAACCTTACAGAATCCCACAGACTCCTACAGACTCCTGCGGGCACTTACACAACCCAACAGGTCCCTAGGGAAATCTACGGGACTCCACGGGCCCCTAGGGAACCCTACAGATCTTGACAGAACCCTACGAGCCCCTCTGGAACCCTACAGAATACTCCAGGACCCGACGGCACTCTACAAGACCCTTAGCGACACAACGGAACCTCACTAAAACCCTATGGGCTCCTACAGAACACTGCAGGCGCCTACGGAACCCTACAGACCGCTACGGAACCCTACAGACACCTGCTGGCACTTACAGAACCCTGCAGGCCCCTACGGAACCCTACAGGTCCATACAGAACCCCACAGGGCCCTACGGAACTTTACCAGCCACTACGGAACTCTACGGGCCCCTACGGAACCCTGCAGAACCCTCCGGAACCTTACAGAATCCCACAGACTCCTGCGGGCACTTACACAACCCTACAGGCCCTTACGGAACACTGCCAGCCCCTATGGAAGGAACCCTACGGGCCCCTACAGAACACTACTGGCTCCTGCGGTACTCTACAGGCCTCTAGGGAACCTACGAAGCTCTACGGAGCCCTGTGGATCCTTACGGAACAGTACGGGCCCCTTCAGACCTCTGCGGGCGCTTATGGAAACCTACAGGACCCTACGGAACTGTACGAGACTCTACAGGCCCCTACGGAACCGTACGAGACTCTACAGGTCCCTTGGGAACATCATCGGCCCCTACGGAACCCTACACAACCCTCCGGAAACATATGGCACCCTACAAGCTCCTACCAACCCCTGCGGGCACTTACACAACCCTACAGGTCCCTACGGAAATCTACGGGACTCCACGGGCCCCTAGGGAACCCTACAGATTTCGACGGAACGTTACGAGCCCCTCTGGAACCCTACAGAATACCCCAGGACCCGACAGCACTCTACAAGACCCTTAGCAACACAACGGAACCTCACTAAAACCCTATGGGCTCCTACAGAACACTGCAGGTGCCTACGGAACCCTACAGACCCCTACGGAATACTACCAGCCACTACGGAAACCTATGGCCCCTACGGAACTCTACGGAACCTGACAGAAACACTGTGGGCCCCTACAGGCCCTTGCGGGCACTTGCACAACTCTGCAGGAACCCACGGAACTTTATGGAACCCTACCAGCCCCTACGGAAGCCTAAAGACCCTTGCAGGCAGTTACGGAACGGTACAGGGCCCTACGGAACTTTACCAGCCACTACGGAACTCTACGGGCCCCTACGGAACCCTGCAGAACCCTCCGGAACCTTACAGAATCCCACAGACTCCTACAGACTCCTGCGGGCACTTACACAACCCTACAGGTCCCTAGGGAAATCTACGGGACTCCACGGGCCCCTAGGGAACCCTACAGATCTTGACAGAACCCTACGAGCCCCTCTGGAACCCTACAGAATACTCCAGGACCCGACGGCACTCTACAAGACCCTTAGCGACACAACGGAACCTCACTAAAACCCTATGGGCTCCTACAGAACACTGCAGGCGCCTACGGAACCCTACAGACCGCTACGGAACCCTACAGACACCTGCTGGCACTTACAGAACCCTGCAGGCCCCTACGGAACCCTACAGGTCCATACAGAACCCCACAGGGCCCTACGGAACTTTACCAGCCACTACGGAACTCTACGGGCCCCTACGGAACCCTGCAGAACCCTCCGGAACCTTACAGAATCCCACAGACTCCTGCGGGCACTTACACAACCCTACAGGCCCTTACGGAACACTGCCAGCCCCTATGGAAGGAACCCTACGGGCCCCTACAGAACACTACTGGCTCCTGCGGTACTCTACAGGCCTCTAGGGAACCTACGAAGCTCTACGGAGCCCTGTGGATCCTTACGGAACAGTACGGGCCCCTTCAGACCTCTGCGGGCGCTTATGGAAACCTACAGGACCCTACGGAACTGTACGAGACTCTACAGGCCCCTACGGAACCGTACGAGACTCTACAGGTCCCTTGGGAACATCACCGGCCCCTACGGAACCCTACACAACCCTCCGGAAACATATGGCACCCTACAAGCTCCTACCAACCCCTGCGGGCACTTACACAGCCCTACAGGTCCCTACGGAAATCTACGGGACTCCACGGGCCCCTAGGGAACCCTACAGATTTCGACGGAACGTTACGAGCCCCTCTGGAACCCTACAGAATACTCCAGGACCCGACAGCACTCTACAAGACCCTTAGCAACACAACGGAACCTCACTAAAACCCTATGGGCTCCTACAGAACACTGCAGGTGCCTACGGAACCCTACAGACCCCTACGGAATACTACCAGCCACTACGGAAACCTATGGCCCCTACGGAACTCTACGGAACCTGACAGAAACACTGTGGGCCCCTACAGGCCCTTGCGGGCACTTGCAGAACTCTGCAGGAACCCACGGAACTTTATGGAACCCTACCAGCCCCTACGGAAGCCTAAAGACCCTTGCAGGCAGTTACGGAACGGTACAGGGCCCTACGGAACTTTACCAGCCACTACGGAACTCTACGGGCCCCTACGGAACCCTGCAGAACCCTCCGGAACCTTACAGAATCCCACAGACTCCTACAGACTCCTGCGGGCACTTACACAACCCTACAGGTCCCTAGGGAAATCTACGGGACTCCACGGGCCCCTAGGGAACCCTACAGATCTTGACGGAACCCTACGAGCCCCTCTGGAACCCTACAGAATACTCCAGGACCCGACGGCACTCTACAAGACCCTTAGCGACACAACGGAACCTCACTAAAACCCTATGGGCTCCTACAGAACACTGCAGGCGCCTACGGAACCCTACAGACCGCTACGGAACCCTACAGACACCTGCTGGCACTTACAGAACCCTGCAGGCCCCTACGGAACCCTACAGGTCCATACAGAACCCCACAGGGCCCTACGGAACTTTACCAGCCACTACGGAACTCTACGGGCCCCTACGGAACCCTGCAGAACCCTCCGGAACCTTACAGAATCCCACAGACTCCTGCGGGCACTTACACAACCCTACAGGCCCTTACGGAACACTGCCAGCCCCTATGGAAGGAACCCTACGGGCCCCTACAGAACACTACTGGCTCCTGCGGTACTCTACAGGCCTCTAGGGAACCTACGAAGCTCTACGGAGCCCTATGGATCCTTACGGAACAGTACGGGCCCCTTCAGACCTCTGCGGGCGCTTATGGAAACCTACAGGACCCTACGGAACCGTACGAGACTCTACAGGCCCCTACGGAACCGTACGAGACTCTACAGGTCCCTTGGGAACATCACCGGCCCCTACGGAACCCTACACAACCCTCCGGAAACATATGGCACCCTACAAGCTCCTACCAACCCCTGCGGGCACTTACACAGCCCTACAGGTCCCTACGGAAATCTACGGGACTCCACGGGCCCCTAGGGAACCCTACAGATTTCGACGGAACCTTACGAGCCCCTCTGGAACCCTACAGAATACTCCAGGACCCGACAGCACTCTACAAGACCCTTAGCAACACAACGGAACCTCACTAAAACCCTATGGGCTCCTACAGAACACTGCAGGTGCCTACGGAACCCTACAGACCCCTACGGAATACTACCAGCCACTACGGAAACCTATGGCCCCTACGGAACTCTACGGAACCTGACAGAAACACTGTGGGCCCCTACAGGCCCTTGCGGGCACTTGCAGAACTCTGCAGGAACCCACGGAACTTTATGGAACCCTACCAGCCCCTACGGAAGCCTAAAGACCCTTGCAGGCAGTTACGGAACGGTACAGGGCCCTACGGAACTTTACCAGCCACTACGGAACTCTACGGGCCCCTACGGAACCCTGCAGAACCCTCCGGAACCTTACAGAATCCCACAGACTCCTACAGACTCCTGCGGGCACTTACACAACCCTACAGGTCCCTACGGAAATCTACGGGACTCCACGGGCCCCTAGGGAACCCTACAGATCTTGACGGAACCCTACGAGCCCCTCTGGAACCCTACAGAATACTCCAGGACCCGACGGCACTCTACAAGACCCTTAGCGACACAACGGAACCTCACTAAAACCCTATGGGCTCCTACAGAACACTGCAGGCGCCTACGGAACCCTACAGACCGCTACGGAACCCTACAGACACCTGCTGGCACTTACAGAACCCTGCAGGCCCCTACGGAACCCTACAGGTCCATACAGAACCCCACAGGGCCCTACGGAACTTTACCAGCCACTACGGAACTCTACGGGCCCCTACGGAACCCTGCAGAACCCTCCGGAACCTTACAGAATCCCACAGACTCCTGCGGGCACTTACACAACCCTACAGGCCCTTACGGAACACTGCCAGCCCCTATGGAAGGAACCCTACGGGCCCCTACAGAACACTACTGGCTCCTGCGGTACTCTACAGGCCTCTAGGGAACCTACGAAGCTCTACGGAGCCCTGTGGATCCTTACGGAACAGTACGGGCCCCTTCAGACCTCTGCGGGCGCTTATGGAAACCTACAGGACCCTACGGAACTGTACGAGACTCTACAGGCCCCTACGGAACCGTACGAGACTCTACAGGTCCCTTGGGAACATCACCGGCCCCTACGGAACCCTACACAACCCTCCGGAAACATATGGCACCCTACAAGCTCCTACCAACCCCTGCGGGCACTTACACAGCCCTACAGGTCCCTACGGAAATCTACGGGACTCCACGGGCCCCTAGGGAACCCTACAGATTTCGATGGAACCTTACGAGCCCCTCTGGAACCCTACAGAATACCCCAGGACCCGACAGCACTCTACAAGACCCTTAGCAACACAACGGAACCTCACTAAAACCCTATGGGCTCCTACAGAACACTGCAGGTGCCTACGGAACCCTACAGACCCCTACGGAATACTACCAGCCACTACGGAAACCTATGGCCCCTACGGAACTCTACGGAACCTGACAGAAACACTGTGGGCCCCTACAGGCCCTTGCGGGCACTTGCAGAACTCTGCAGGAACCCACGGAACTTTATGGAACCCTACCAGCCCCTACGGAAGCCTAAAGACCCTTGCAGGCAGTTACGGAACGGTACAGGGCCCTACGGAACTTTACCAGCCACTACGGAACTCTACGGGCCCCTACGGAACCCTGCAGAACCCTCCGGAACCTTACAGAATCCCACAGACTCCTGCGGGCACTTACACAACCCTACAGGCCCTTACGGAACACTGCCAGCCCCTATGGAAGGAACCCTACGGGCCCCTACAGAACACTACTGGCTCCTGCGGTACTCTACAGGCCTCTAGGGAACCTACGAAGCTCTACGGAGCCCTGTGGATCCTTACGGAACAGTACGGGCCCCTTCAGACCTCTGCGGGCGCTTATGGAAACCTACAGGACCCTACGGAACTGTACGAGACTCTACAGGCCCCTACGGAACCGTACGAGACTCTACAGGTCCCTTGGGAACATCACCGGCCCCTACGGAACCCTACACAACCCTCCGGAAACATATGGCACCCTACAAGCTCCTACCAACCCCTGCGGGCACTTACACAGCCCTACAGGTCCCTACGGAAATCTACGGGACTCCACGGGCCCCTAGGGAACCCTACAGATTTCGATGGAACCTTACGAGCCCCTCTGGAACCCTACAGAATACCCCAGGACCCGACAGCACTCTACAAGACCCTTAGCAACACAACGGAACCTCACTAAAACCCTATGGGCTCCTACAGAACACTGCAGGTGCCTACGGAACCCTACAGACCCCTACGGAATACTACCAGCCACTACGGAAACCTATGGCCCCTACGGAACTCTACGGAACCTGACAGAAACACTGTGGGCCCCTACAGGCCCTTGCGGGCACTTGCAGAACTCTGCAGGAACCCACGGAACTTTATGGAACCCTACCAGCCCCTACGGAAGCCTAAAGACCCTTGCAGGCAGTTACGGAACGGTACAGGGCCCTACGGAACTTTACCAGCCACTACGGAACTCTACGGGCCCCTACGGAACCCTGCAGAACCCTCCGGAACCTTACAGAATCCCACAGACTCCTACAGACTCCTGCGGGCACTTACACAACCCTACAGGTCCCTAGGGAAATCTACGGGACTCCACGGGCCCCTAGGGAACCCTACAGATCTTGACGGAACCCTACGAGCCCCTCTGGAACCCTACAGAATACTCCAGGACCCGACGGCACTCTACAAGACCCTTAGCGACACAACGGAACCTCACTAAAACCCTATGGGCTCCTACAGAACACTGCAGGCGCCTACGGAACCCTACAGACCGCTACGGAACCCTACAGACACCTGCTGGCACTTACAGAACCCTGCAGGCCCCTACGGAACCCTACAGGTCCATACAGAACCCCACAGGGCCCTACGGAACTTTACCAGCCACTACGGAACTCTACGGGCCCCTACGGAACCCTGCAGAACCCTCCGGAACCTTACAGAATCCCACAGACTCCTGCGGGCACTTACACAACCCTACAGGCCCTTACGGAACACTGCCAGCCCCTATGGAAGGAACCCTACGGGCCCCTACAGAACACTACTGGCTCCTGCGGTACTCTACAGGCCTCTAGGGAACCTACGAAGCTCTACGGAGCCCTATGGATCCTTACGGAACAGTACGGGCCCCTTCAGACCTCTGCGGGCGCTTATGGAAACCTACAGGACCCTACGGAACCGTACGAGACTCTACAGGCCCCTACGGAACCGTACGAGACTCTACAGGTCCCTTGGGAACATCACCGGCCCCTACGGAACCCTACACAACCCTCCGGAAACATATGGCACCCTACAAGCTCCTACCAACCCCTGCGGGCACTTACACAGCCCTACAGGTCCCTACGGAAATCTACGGGACTCCACGGGCCCCTAGGGAACCCTACAGATTTCGACGGAACCTTACGAGCCCCTCTGGAACCCTACAGAATACTCCAGGACCCAACAGCACTCTACAAGACCCTTAGCAACACAACAGAACCTCACTAAAACCCTATGGGCTCCTACAGAACACTGCAGGTGCCTACGGAACCCTACAGACCCCTACGGAATACTACCAGCCACTACGGAAACCTATGGCCCCTACGGAACTCTACGGAACCTGACAGAAACACTGTGGGCCCCTACAGGCCCTTGCGGGCACTTGCAGAACTCTGCAGGAACCCACGGAACTTTATGGAACCCTACCAGCCCCTACGGAAGCCTAAAGACCCTTGCAGGCAGTTACGGAACGGTACAGGGCCCTACGGAACTTTACCAGCCACTACGGAACTCTACGGGCCCCTACGGAACCCTGCAGAACCCTCCGGAACCTTACAGAATCCCACAGACTCCTACAGACTCCTGCGGGCACTTACACAACCCTACAGGTCCCTACGGAAATCTACGGGACTCCACGGGCCCCTAGGGAACCCTACAGATCTTGACGGAACCCTACGAGCCCCTCTGGAACCCTACAGAATACTCCAGGACCCGACGGCACTCTACAAGACCCTTAGCGACACAACGGAACCTCACTAAAACCCTATGGGCTCCTACAGAACACTGCAGGCGCCTACGGAACCCTACAGACCGCTACGGAACCCTACAGACACCTGCTGGCACTTACAGAACCCTGCAGGCCCCTACGGAACCCTACAGGTCCATACAGAACCCCACAGGGCCCTACGGAACTTTACCAGCCACTACGGAACTCTACGGGCCCCTACGGAACCCTGCAGAACCCTCCGGAACCTTACAGAATCCCACAGACTCCTGCGGGCACTTACACAACCCTACAGGCCCTTACGGAACACTGCCAGCCCCTATGGAAGGAACCCTACGGGCCCCTACAGAACACTACTGGCTCCTGCGGTACTCTACAGGCCTCTAGGGAACCTACGAAGCTCTACGGAGCCCTATGGATCCTTACGGAACAGTACGGGCCCCTTCAGACCTCTGCGGGCGCTTATGGAAACCTACAGGACCCTACGGAACCGTACGAGACTCTACAGGCCCCTACGGAACCGTACGAGACTCTACAGGTCCCTTGGGAACATCACCGGCCCCTACGGAACCCTACACAACCCTCCGGAAACATATGGCACCCTACAAGCTCCTACCAACCCCTGCGGGCACTTACACAGCCCTACAGGTCCCTACGGAAATCTACGGGACTCCACGGGCCCCTAGGGAACCCTACAGATTTCGACGGAACCTTACGAGCCCCTCTGGAACCCTACAGAATACTCCAGGACCCAACAGCACTCTACAAGACCCTTAGCAACACAACGGAACCTCACTAAAACCCTATGGGCTCCTACAGAACACTGCAGGTGCCTACGGAACCCTACAGACCCCTACGGAATACTACCAGCCACTACGGAAACCTATGGCCCCTACGGAACTCTACGGAACCTGACAGAAACACTGTGGGCCCCTACAGGCCCTTGCGGGCACTTGCAGAACTCTGCAGGAACCCACGGAACTTTATGGAACCCTACCAGCCCCTACGGAAGCCTAAAGACCCTTGCAGGCAGTTACGGAACGGTACAGGGCCCTACGGAACTTTACCAGCCACTACGGAACTCTACGGGCCCCTACGGAACCCTGCAGAACCCTCCGGAACCTTACAGAACCCCACAGACTCCTACAGACTCCTGCGGGCACTTACACAACCCTACAGGTCCCTAGGGAAATCTACGGGACTCCACGGGCCCCTAGGGAACCCTACAGATCTTGACGGAACCCTACGAGCCCCTCTGGAACCCTACAGAATACTCCAGGACCCGACAGCACTCTACAAGACCCTTAGCGACACAACGGAACCTCACTAAAACCCTATGGGCTCCTACAGAACACTGCAGGCGCCTACGGAACCCTACAGACCGCTACGGAACCCTACAGACACCTGCTGGCACTTACAGAACCCTGCAGGCCCCTACGGAACCCTACAGGTCCATACAGAACCCCACAGGGCCCTACGGAACTTTACCAGCCACTACGGAACTCTACGGGCCCCTACGGAACCCTGCAGAACCCTCCGGAACCTTACAGAATCCCACAGACTCCTGCGGGCACTTACACAACCCTACAGGCCCTTACGGAACACTGCCAGCCCCTATGGAAGGAACCCTACGGGCCCCTACAGAACACTACTGGCTCCTGCGGTACTCTACAGGCCTCTAGGGAACCTACGAAGCTCTACGGAACCCTATGGATCCTTACGGAACAGTACAGGCCCCTTCAGACCTCTGCGGGCGCTTATGGAAACCTACAGGACCCTACGGAACCGTACGAGACTCTACAGGTCCCTTGGGAACATCATCGGCCCCTACGGAACCCTACACAACCCTCCGGAAACATATGGCACCCTACAAGCTCCTACCAACCCCTGCGGGCACTTACACAACCCTACAGGTCCCTACGGAAATCTACGGGACTCCACGGGCCCCTAGGGAACCCTACAGATTTCGACGGAACGTTACGAGCTCCTCTGGAACCCTACAGAATACCCCAGGACCCGACAGCACTCTACAAGACCCTTAGCAACACAACGGAACCTCACTAAAACCCTATGGGCTCCTACAGAACACTGCAGGTGCCTACGGAACCCTACAGACCCCTACGGAATACTACCAGCCACTACGGAAACCTATGGCCCCTACGGAACTCTACGGAACCTGACAGAAACACTGTGGGCCCCTACAGGCCCTTGCGGGCACTTGCACAACTCTGCAGGAACCCACGGAACTTTATGGAACCCTACCAGCCCCTACGGAAGCCTAAAGACCCTTGCAGGCAGTTACGGAACGGTACAGGGCCCTACGGAACTTTACCAGCCACTACGGAACTCTACGGGCCCCTACGGAACCCTGCAGAACCCTCCGGAACCTTACAGAATCCCACAGACTCCTACAGACTCCTGCGGGCACTTACACAACCCTACAGGTCCCTAGGGAAATCTACGGGACTCCACGGGCCCCTAGGGAACCCTACAGATCTTGACAGAACCCTACGAGCCCCTCTGGAACCCTACAGAATACTCCAGGACCCGACGGCACTCTACAAGACCCTTAGCGACACAACGGAACCTCACTAAAACCCTATGGGCTCCTACAGAACACTGCAGGCGCCTACGGAACCCTACAGACCGCTACGGAACCCTACAGACACCTGCTGGCACTTACAGAACCCTGCAGGCCCCTACGGAACCCTACAGGTCCATACAGAACCCCACAGGGCCCTACGGAACTTTACCAGCCACTACGGAACTCTACGGGCCCCTACGGAACCCTGCAGAACCCTCCGGAACCTTACAGAATCCCACAGACTCCTGCGGGCACTTACACAACCCTACAGGCCCTTACGGAACACTGCCAGCCCCTATGGAAGGAACCCTACGGGCCCCTACAGAACACTACTGGCTCCTGCGGTACTCTACAGGCCTCTAGGGAACCTACGAAGCTCTACGGAGCCCTGTGGATCCTTACGGAACAGTACGGGCCCCTTCAGACCTCTGCGGGCGCTTATGGAAACCTACAGGACCCTACGGAACTGTACGAGACTCTACAGGCCCCTACGGAACTGTACGAGACTCTACAGGTCCCTTGGGAACATCATCGGCCCCTACGGAACCCTACACAACCCTCCGGAAACATATGGCACCCTACAAGCTCCTACCAACCCCTGCGGGCACTTACACAACCCTACAGGTCCCTACGGAAATCTACGGGACTCCACGGGCCCCTAGGGAACCCTACAGATTTCGACGGAACGTTACGAGCCCCTCTGGAACCCTACAGAATACCCCAGGACCCGACAGCACTCTACAAGACCCTTAGCAACACAACGGAACCTCACTAAAACCCTATGGGCTCCTACAGAACACTGCAGGTGCCTACGGAACCCTACAGACCCCTACGGAATACTACCAGCCACTACGGAAACCTATGGCCCCTACGGAACTCTACGGAACCTGACAGAAACACTGTGGGCCCCTACAGGCCCTTGCGGGCACTTGCACAACTCTGCAGGAACCCACGGAACTTTATGGAACCCTACCAGCCCCTACGGAAGCCTAAAGACCCTTGCAGGCAGTTACGGAACGGTACAGGGCCCTACGGAACTTTACCAGCCACTACGGAACTCTACGGGCCCCTACGGAACCCTGCAGAACCCTCCGGAACCTTACAGAATCCCACAGACTCCTACAGACTCCTGCGGGCACTTACACAACCCTACAGGTCCCTAGGGAAATCTACGGGACTCCACGGGCCCCTAGGGAACCCTACAGATCTTGACAGAACCCTACGAGCCCCTCTGGAACCCTACAGAATACTCCAGGACCCGACGGCACTCTACAAGACCCTTAGCGACACAACGGAACCTCACTAAAACCCTATGGGCTCCTACAGAACACTGCAGGCGCCTACGGAACCCTACAGACCGCTACGGAACCCTACAGACACCTGCTGGCACTTACAGAACCCTGCAGGCCCCTACGGAACCCTACAGGTCCATACAGAACCCCACAGGGCCCTACGGAACTTTACCAGCCACTACGGAACTCTACGGGCCCCTACGGAACCCTGCAGAACCCTCCGGAACCTTACAGAATCCCACAGACTCCTGCGGGCACTTACACAACCCTACAGGCCCTTACGGAACACTGCCAGCCCCTATGGAAGGAACCCTACGGGCCCCTACAGAACACTACTGGCTCCTGCGGTACTCTACAGGCCTCTAGGGAACCTACGAAGCTCTACGGAGCCCTGTGGATCCTTACGGAACAGTACGGGCCCCTTCAGACCTCTGCGGGCGCTTATGGAAACCTACAGGACCCTACGGAACCGTACGAGACTCTACAGGCCCCTACGGAACCGTACGAGACTCTACAGGTCCCTTGGGAACATCACCGGCCCCTACGGAACCCTACACAACCCTCCGGAAACATATGGCACCCTACAAGCTCCTACCAACCCCTGCGGGCACTTACACAGCCCTACAGGTCCCTACGGAAATCTACGGGACTCCACGGGCCCCTAGGGAACCCTACAGATTTCGACGGAACCTTACGAGCCCCTCTGGAACCCTACAGAATACTCCAGGACCCGACAGCACTCTACAAGACCCTTAGCAACACAACGGAACCTCACTAAAACCCTATGGGCTCCTACAGAACACTGCAGGTGCCTACGGAACCCTACAGACCCCTACGGAATACTACCAGCCACTACGGAAACCTATGGCCCCTACGGAACTCTACGGAACCTGACAGAAACACTGTGGGCCCCTACAGGCCCTTGCGGGCACTTGCAGAACTCTGCAGGAACCCACGGAACTTTATGGAACCCTACCAGCCCCTACGGAAGCCTAAAGACCCTTGCAGGCAGTTACGGAACGGTACAGGGCCCTACGGAACTTTACCAGCCACTACGGAACTCTACGGGCCCCTACGGAACCCTGCAGAACCCTCCGGAACCTTACAGAATCCCACAGACTCCTACAGACTCCTGCGGGCACTTACACAACCCTACAGGTCCCTACGGAAATCTACGGGACTCCACGGGCCCCTAGGGAACCCTACAGATCTTGACGGAACCCTACGAGCCCCTCTGGAACCCTACAGAATACTCCAGGACCCGACGGCACTCTACAAGACCCTTAGCGACACAACGGAACCTCACTAAAACCCTATGGGCTCCTACAGAACACTGCAGGCGCCTACGGAACCCTACAGACCGCTACGGAACCCTACAGACACCTGCTGGCACTTACAGAACCCTGCAGGCCCCTACGGAACCCTACAGGTCCATACAGAACCCCACAGGGCCCTACGGAACTTTACCAGCCACTACGGAACTCTACGGGCCCCTACGGAACCCTGCAGAACCCTCCGGAACCTTACAGAATCCCACAGACTCCTGCGGGCACTTACACAACCCTACAGGCCCTTACGGAACACTGCCAGCCCCTATGGAAGGAACCCTACGGGCCCCTACAGAACACTACTGGCTCCTGCGGTACTCTACAGGCCTCTAGGGAACCTACGAAGCTCTACGGAGCCCTATGGATCCTTACGGAACAGTACGGGCCCCTTCAGACCTCTGCGGGCGCTTATGGAAACCTACAGGACCCTACGGAACCGTGCGAGACTCTACAGGTCCCTTGGGAACATCATCGGCCCCTACGGAACCCTACACAACCCTCCGGAAACATATGGCACCCTACAAGCTCCTACCAACCCCTGCGGGCACTTACACAACCCTACAGGTCCCTACGGAAATCTACGGGACTCCACGGGCCCCTAGGGAACCCTACAGATTTCGACGGAACCTTACAAGCCCCTCTGGAACCCTACAGAATACTCCAGGACCCGACAGCAGTCTACAAGACCCTTAGCAACACAACGGAACCTCACTAAAACCCTATGGGCTCCTACAGAACACTGCAGGTGCCTACGGAACCCTACAGACCCCTACGGAATACTACCAGCCACTACGGAAACCTATGGCCCCTACGGAACCTGACAGAAACACTGTGGGCCCCTACAGGCCCTTACGGGCACTTGCAGAACTCTGCAGGAACCCACGGATCTTTATGGAACCCTACCAGCCCCTACGGAAGCCTAAAGACCCTTGCAGGCAGTTACGGAAAACCACAGGCCCCTACGGAACCCTACAGACACCTGCTGGCACTTACAGAACCCTGCAGGCCCCTATGGAACCCTACAGGTCCATACAGAACCCCACAGGGCCCTACGGAACTTTACCAGCCACTACGGAACTCTACGGGCCCCTACGGAACCCTGCAGAACCCTGCGGAACCTTACAGAATCCCACAGACTCCTACAGACTCCTGCGGGCACTTACACAACCCTACAGGCCCTTACGGAACACTGCCAGCCCCTATGGAAGGAACCCTACGGGCCCCTACAGAACACTACTGGCTCCTGCGGTACTCTACAGGCCTCTAGGGAACCTACGAAGCTCTACGGAACCCTATGGATCCTTACGGAACAGTACGGGCCCCTTCAGACCTCTGCGGGCGCTTATGGAAACCTACAGGACCCTACGGAACTGTACGAGACTCTACAGGCCCCTACGGAACCGTACGAGACTCTACAGGTCCCTAGGGAACACCACCGGCCCCTACGGAACCCTACACAACCCTCCGGAAACATATGGAACCCTACAAGCTCCTACCAACCCCTGCGGGCACTTACACAACCCTACAGGTCCGTACGGAAATCTACGGGACTCCACGGGCCCCTAGGGAACCCTACAGATCTTGACGGAACCCTACGAGCCCCTCTGGAACCCTACAGAATACTCCAGGACCCGACGGCACTCTACAAGACCCTTAGCGACACAACGGAACCTCACTAAAACCCTATGGGCTCCTACAGAACACTGCAGGCGCCTACGGAACCCTACAGACCGCTACGGAACCCTACAGACACCTGCTGGCACTTACAGAACCCTGCAGGCCCCTACGGAACCCTACAGGTCCATACAGAACCCCACAGGGCCCTACGGAACTTTACCAGCCACTACGGAACTCTACGGGCCCCTACGGAACCCTGCAGAACCCTCCGGAACCTTACAGAATCCCACAGACTCCTGCAGACTCCTGCGGGCACTTACACAACCCTACAGGCCCTTACGGAACACTGCCAGCCCCTATGGAAGGAACCCTACGGGCCCCTACAGAACACTACTGGCTCCTGCGGTACTCTACAGGCCTCTAGGGAACCTACGAAGCTCTACGGAACGCTATGGATCCTTACGGAACAGTACAGGCCCCTTCAGACCTCTGCGGGCGCTTATGGAAACCTACAGGACCCTACGGAACTGTACGAGACTCTACAGGCCCCTACGGAACCGTACGAGACTCTACAGGTCCCTTGGGAACATCACCGGCCCCTACGGAACCCTACACAACCCTCCGGAAACATATGGCACCCTACAAGCTCCTACCAACCCCTGCGGGCACTTACACAACCCTACAGGTCCCTACGGAAATCTACGGGACTCCACGGGCCCCTAGGGAACCCTACAGATTTCGACGGAACCTTACGAGCCCCTCTGGAACCCTACAGAATACCCCAGGACCCGACAGCACTCTACAAGACCCTTAGCAACACAACGGAACCTCACTAAAACCCTATGGGCTCCTACAGAACACTGCAGGTGCCTACGGAACCCTACAGACCCCTACGGAATACTACCAGCCACTACGGAAACCTATGGCCCCTACGGAACTCTACGGAACCTGACAGAAACACTGTGGGCCCCTACAGGCCCTTGCGGGCACTTGCAGAACTCTGCAGGAACCCACGGAACTTTATGGAACCCTACCAGCCCCTACGGAAGCCTAAAGACCCTTGCAGGCAGTTACGGAACGGTACAGGGCCCTACGGAACTTTACCTGCCACTGCGGAACTCTACGGGCCCCTACGGAACCCTGCAGAACCCTCCGGAACCTTACAGAACCCCACAGACTCCTACAGACTCCTGCGGGCACTTACACAACCCTACAGGTCCCTACGGAAATCTACGGGACTCCACGGGCCCCTAGGGAACCCTACAGATCTTGACGGAACCTTACGAGCCCCTCTGGAACCCTACAGAATACTCCAGGACCCAACAGCACTCTACAAGACCCTTAGCGACACAACGGAACCTCACTAAAACCCTATGGGCTCCTACAGAACACTGCAGGCGCCTACGGAACCCTACAGACCGCTACGGAACCCTACAGGTCCATACAGAACCCCACAGGGCCCTACGGAACTTTACCAGCCACTACGGAACTCTATGGGCCCCTACGGAACCCTGCAGAACCCTCCGGAACCTTACAGAATCCCACAGAATCCCACAGACTCCTGCGGGCACTTACACAACCCTACAGGCCCTTACGGAACACTGCCAGCCCCTATGGAAGGAACCCTACGGGCCCCTACAGAACACTACTGGCTCCTGCGGTACTCTACAGGCCTCTAGGGAACCTACGAAGCTCTACGGAGCCCTGTGGATCCTTACGGAACAGTACGGGCCCCTTCAGACCTCTGCGGGCGCTTATGGAAACCTACAGGACCCTACGGAACTGTACGAGACTCTACAGGCCCCTACGGAACCGTACGAGACTCTACAGGTCCCTTGGGAACATCATCGGCCCCTACGGAACCCTACACAACCCTCCGGAAACATATGGCACCCTACAAGCTCCTACCAACCCCTGCGGGCACTTACACAACCCTACAGGTCCCTACGGAAATCTACGGGACTCCACGGGCCCCTAGGGAACCCTACAGATTTCGACGGAACGTTACGAGCCCCTCTGGAACCCTACAGAATACCCCAGGACCCGACAGCACTCTACAAGACCCTTAGCAACACAACGGAACCTCACTAAAACCCTATGGGCTCCTACAGAACACTGCAGGTGCCTACGGAACCCTACAGACCCCTACGGAATACTACCAGCCACTACGGAAACCTATGGCCCCTACGGAACTCTACGGAACCTGACAGAAACACTGTGGGCCCCTACAGGCCCTTGCGGGCACTTGCACAACTCTGCAGGAACCCACGGAACTTTATGGAACCCTACCAGCCCCTACGGAAGCCTAAAGACCCTTGCAGGCAGTTACGGAACGGTACAGGGCCCTACGGAACTTTACCAGCCACTACGGAACTCTACGGGCCCCTACGGAACCCTGCAGAACCCTCCGGAACCTTACAGAATCCCACAGACTCCTACAGACTCCTGCGGGCACTTACACAACCCTACAGGTCCCTAGGGAAATCTACGGGACTCCACGGGCCCCTAGGGAACCCTACAGATCTTGACAGAACCCTACGAGCCCCTCTGGAACCCTACAGAATACTCCAGGACCCGACGGCACTCTACAAGACCCTTAGCGACACAACGGAACCTCACTAAAACCCTATGGGCTCCTACAGAACACTGCAGGCGCCTACGGAACCCTACAGACCGCTACGGAACCCTACAGACACCTGCTGGCACTTACAGAACCCTGCAGGCCCCTACGGAACCCTACAGGTCCATACAGAACCCCACAGGGCCCTACGGAACTTTACCAGCCACTACGGAACTCTACGGGCCCCTACGGAACCCTGCAGAACCTTACAGAATCCCAGAGACTCCTGCGGGCACTTACACAACCCTACAGGCCCTTACGGAACACTGCCAGCCCCTATGGAAGGAACCCTACGGGCCCCTACAGAACACTACTGGCTCCTGCGGTACTCTACAGGCCTCTAAGGAACCTACGAAGCTCTACGGAGCCCTATGGATCCTTACGGAACAGTACGGGCCCCTTCAGACCTCTGCGGGCGCTTATGGAAACCTACAGGACCCTACGGAACTGTACGAGACTCTACAGGCCCCTACGGAACCGTACGAGACTCTACAGGTCCCTTGGGAACATCACCGGCCCCTACGGAACCCTACACAACCCTCTGGAAACATATGGCACCCTACAAGCTCCTACCAACCCCTGCGGGCACTTACACAACCCTACAGGTCCCTACGGAAATCTACGGGACTCCACGGGCCCCTAGGGAACCCTACAGATTTCGACGGAACCTTACGAGCCCCTCTGGAACCCTACAGAATACTCCAGGACCCGACAGCACTCTACAAGACCCTTAGCAACACAACGGAACCTCACTAAAACCCTATGGGCTCCTACAGAACACTGCAGGTGCCTACGGAACCCTACAGACCCCTACGGAATACTACCAGCCACTACGGAAACCTATGGCCCCTACGGAACTCTACGGAACCTGACAGAAACACTGTGGGCCCCTACAGGCCCTTGCGGGCACTTGCAGAACTCTGCAGGAACCCACGGAACTTTATGGAACCCTACCAGCCCCTACGGAAGCCTAAAGACCCTTGCAGGCAGTTACGGAACGGTACAGGGCCCTACGGAACTTTACCAGCCACTACGGAACTCTACGCGCCCCTACGGAACCCTGCAGAACCCTCCGGAACCTTACAGAATCCCACAGACTCCTACAGACTCCTGCGGGCACTTACACAACCCTACAGGTCCCTACGGAAATCTACGGGACTCCACGGGCCCCTAGGGAACCCTACAGATCTTGACGGAACCCTACGAGCCCCTCTGGAACCCTACAGAATACTCCAGGACCCGACGGCACTCTACAAGACCCTTAGCGACACAACGGAACCTCACTAAAACCCTATGGGCTCCTACAGAACACTGCAGGCGCCTACGGAACCCTACAGACCGCTACGGAACCCTACAGACACCTGCTGGCACTTACAGAACCCTGCAGGCCCCTACGGAACCCTACAGGTCCATACAGAACCCCACAGGGCCCTACGGAACTTTACCAGCCACTACGGAACTCTACGGGCCCCTACGGAACCCTGCAGAACCCTCCGGAACCTTACAGAATCCCACAGACTCCTGCGGGCACTTACACAACCCTACAGGCCCTTACGGAACACTGCCAGCCCCTATGGAAGGAACCCTACGGGCCCCTACAGAACACTACTGGCTCCTGTGGTACTCTACAGGCCTCTAGGGAACCTACGAAGCTCTACGGAGCCCTATGGATCCTTACGGAACAGTACGGGCCCCTTCAGACCTCTGCGGGCGCTTATGGAAACCTACAGGACCCTACGGAACTGTACGAGACTCTACAGGCCCCTACGGAACCGTACGAGACTCTACAGGTCCCTTGGGAACATCACCGGCCCCTACGGAACCCTACACAACCCTCCGGAAACATATGGCACCCTACAAGCTCCTACCAACCCCTGCGGGCATTTACACAGCCCTACAGGTCCCTACGGAAATCTACGGGACTCCACGGGCCCCTAGGGAACCCTACAGATTTCGACGGAACCTTACGAGCCCCTCTGGAACCCTACAGAATACTCCAGGACCCGACAGCACTCTACAAGACCCTTAGCGACACAACGGAACCTCACTAAAACCCTATGGGCTCCTACAGAACACTGCAGGCGCCTACGGAACCCTACAGACCGCTACGGAACCCTACAGACACCTGCTGGCACTTACAGAACCCTGCAGGCCCCTACGGAACCCTACAGGTCCATACAGAACCCCACAGGGCCCTACGGAACTTTACCAGCCACTACGGAACTCTACGGGCCCCTACGGAACCCTGCAGAACCCTCCGGAACCTTACAGAATCCCACAGACTCCTACAGACTCCTGCGGGCACTTACACAACCCTACAGGTCCCTACGGAAATCTACGGGACTCCACGGGCCCCTAGGGAACCCTACAGATCTTGACGGAACCCTACGAGCCCCTCTGGAACCCTACAGAATACTCCAGGACCCGACAGCACTCTACAAGACCCTTAGCGACACAACGGAACCTCACTAAAACCCTATGGGCTCCTACAGAACACTGCAGGTGCCTACGGAACCCTACAGACCCCTACGGAATACTACCAGCCACTACGGAAACCTATGGCCCCTACGGAACTCTACGGAACCTGACAGAAACACTGTGGGCCCCTACAGGCCCTTGCGGGCACTTGCAGAACTCTGCAGGAACCCACGGAACTTTATGGAACCCTACCAGCCCCTACGGAAGCCTAAAGACCCTTGCAGGCAGTTACGGAACGGTACAGGGCCCTACGGAACTTTACCAGCCACTACGGAACTCTACGCGCCCCTACGGAACCCTGCAGAACCCTCCGGAACCTTACAGAATCCCACAGACTCCTACAGACTCCTGCGGGCACTTACACAACCCTACAGGTCCCTACGGAAATCTACGGGACTCCACGGGCCCCTAGGGAACCCTACAGATCTTGACGGAACCCTACGAGCCCCTCTGGAACCCTACAGAATACTCCAGGACCCGACGGCACTCTACAAGACCCTTAGCGACACAACGGAACCTCACTAAAACCCTATGGGCTCCTACAGAACACTGCAGGCGCCTACGGAACCCTACAGACCGCTACGGAACCCTACAGACACCTGCTGGCACTTACAGAACCCTGCAGGCCCCTACGGAACCCTACAGGTCCATACAGAACCCCACAGGGCCCTACGGAACTTTACCAGCCACTACGGAACTCTACGGGCCCCTACGGAACCCTGCAGAACCCTCCGGAACCTTACAGAATCCCACAGACTCCTGCGGGCACTTACACAACCCTACAGGCCCTTACGGAACACTGCCAGCCCCTATGGAAGGAACCCTACGGGCCCCTACAGAACACTACTGGCTCCTGTGGTACTCTACAGGCCTCTAGGGAACCTACGAAGCTCTACGGAGCCCTATGGATCCTTACGGAACAGTACGGGCCCCTTCAGACCTCTGCGGGCGCTTATGGAAACCTACAGGACCCTACGGAACTGTACGAGACTCTACAGGCCCCTACGGAACCGTACGAGACTCTACAGGTCCCTTGGGAACATCACCGGCCCCTACGGAACCCTACACAACCCTCCGGAAACATATGGCACCCTACAAGCTCCTACCAACCCCTGCGGGCACTTACACAGCCCTACAGGTCCCTACGGAAATCTACGGGACTCCACGGGCCCCTAGGGAACCCTACAGATTTCGACGGAACCTTACGAGCCCCTCTGGAACCCTACAGAATACTCCAGGACCCGACAGCACTCTACAAGACCCTTAGCGACACAACGGAACCTCACTAAAACCCTATGGGCTCCTACAGAACACTGCAGGTGCCTACGGAACCCTACAGACCCCTACGGAATACTACCAGCCACTACGGAAACCTATGGCCCCTACGGAACTCTACGGAACCTGACAGAAACACTGTGGGCCCCTACAGGCCCTTGCGGGCACTTGCACAACTCTGCAGGAACCCACGGAACTTTATGGAACCCTACCAGCCCCTACGGAAGCCTAAAGACCCTTGCAGGCAGTTACGGAACGGTACAGGGCCCTACGGAACTTTACCAGCCACTACGGAACTCTACGCGCCCCTACGGAACCCTGCAGAACCCTCCGGAACCTTACAGAATCCCACAGACTCCTACAGACTCCTGCGGGCACTTACACAACCCTACAGGTCCCTACGGAAATCTACAGGACTCCACGGGCCCCTAGGGAACCCTACAGATCTTGACGGAACCCTACGAGCCCCTCTGGAACCCTACAGAATACTCCAGGACCCGACGGCACTCTACAAGACCCTTAGCGACACAACGGAACCTCACTAAAACCCTATGGGCTCCTACAGAACACTGCAGGCGCCTACGGAACCCTACAGACCGCTACGGAACCCTACAGACACCTGCTGGCACTTACAGAACCCTGCAGGCCCCTACGGAACCCTACAGGTCCATACAGAACCCCACAGGGCCCTACGGAACTTTACCAGCCACTACGGAACTCTACGGGCCCCTACGGAACCCTGCAGAACCTTACAGAATCCCACAGACTCCTGCGGGCACTTACACAACCCTACAGGCCCTTACGGAACACTGCCAGCCCCTATGGAAGGAACCCTACGGGCCCCTACAGAACACTACTGGCTCCTGTGGTACTCTACAGGCCTCTAGGGAACCTACGAAGCTCTACGGAGCCCTATGGATCCTTACGGAACAGTACGGGCCCCTTCAGACCTCTGCGGGCGCTTATGGAAACCTACAGGCCCCTACGGAACCGTACGAGACTCTACAGGTCCCTTGGGAACATCACCGGCCCCTACGGAACCCTACACAACCCTCCGGAAACATATGGCACCCTACAAGCTCCTACCAACCCCTGCGGGCACTTACACAGCCCTACAGGTCCCTACGGAAATCTACGGGACTCCACGGGCCCCTAGGGAACCCTACAGATTTCGACGGAACCTTACGAGCCCCTCTGGAACCCTACAGAATACTCCAGGACCCGACAGCACTCTACAAGACCCTTAGCGACACAACGGAACCTCACTAAAACCCTATGGGCTCCTACAGAACACTGCAGGCGCCTACGGAACCCTACAGACCGCTACGGAACCCTACAGACACCTGCTGGCACTTACAGAACCCTGCAGGCCCCTACGGAACCCTACAGGTCCATACAGAACCCCACAGGGCCCTACGGAACTTTACCAGCCACTACGGAACTCTACGGGCCCCTACGGAACCCTGCAGAACCCTCCGGAACCTTACAGAATCCCACAGACTCCTACAGACTCCTGCGGGCACTTACACAACCCTACAGGTCCCTACGGAAATCTACGGGACTCCACGGGCCCCTAGGGAACCCTACAGATCTTGACGGAACCCTACGAGCCCCTCTGGAACCCTACAGAATACTCCAGGACCCGACAGCACTCTACAAGACCCTTAGCGACACAACGGAACCTCACTAAAACCCTATGGGCTCCTACAGAACACTGCAGGTGCCTACGGAACCCTACAGACCCCTACGGAATACTACCAGCCACTACGGAAACCTATGGCCCCTACGGAACTCTACGGAACCTGACAGAAACACTGTGGGCCCCTACAGGCCCTTGCGGGCACTTGCAGAACTCTGCAGGAACCCACGGAACTTTATGGAACCCTACCAGCCCCTACGGAAGCCTAAAGACCCTTGCAGGCAGTTACGGAACGGTACAGGGCCCTACGGAACCCTACAGACACCTGCTGGCACTTACAGAACCCTGCAGGCCCCTACGGAACCCTACAGGTCCATACAGAACCCGACAGGGCCCTACGGAACTTTACCAGCCACTACGGAACTCTACGGGCCCCTACGGAACCCTGCAGAACCCTCCGGAACCTTACAGAATCCCACAGACTCCTGCGGGCACTTACACAACCCTACAGGCCCTTACGGAACACTGCCAGCCCCTATGGAAGGAACCCTACGGGCCCCTACAGAACACTACTGGCTCCTGCGGTACTCTACAGGCCTCTAAGGAACCTACGAAGCTCTACGGAGCCCTATGGATCCTTACGGAACAGTACGGGCCCCTTCAGACCTCTGCGGGCGCTTATGGAAACCTACAGGACCCTACGGAACTGTACGAGACTCTACAGGCCCCTACGGAACCGTACGAGACTCTACAGGTCCCTTGGGAACATCACCGGCCCCTACGGAACCCTACACAACCCTCTGGAAACATATGGCACCCTACAAGCTCCTACCAACCCCTGCGGGCACTTACACAACCCTACAGGTCCCTACGGAAATCTACGGGACTCCACGGGCCCCTAGGGAACCCTACAGATTTCGACGGAACCTTACGAGCCCCTCTGGAACCCTACAGAATACTCCAGGACCCGACAGCACTCTACAAGACCCTTAGCAACACAACGGAACCTCACTAAAACCCTATGGGCTCCTACAGAACACTGCAGGTGCCTACGGAACCCTACAGACCCCTACGGAATACTACCAGCCACTACGGAAACCTATGGCCCCTACGGAACTCTACGGAACCTGACAGAAACACTGTGGGCCCCTACAGGCCCTTGCGGGCACTTGCACAACTCTGCAGGAACCCACGGAACTTTATGGAACCCTACCAGCCCCTACGGAAGCCTAAAGACCCTTGCAGGCAGTTACGGAACGGTACAGGGCCCTACGGAACTTTACCAGCCACTACGGAACTCTACGCGCCCCTACGGAACCCTGCAGAACCCTCCGGAACCTTACAGAATCCCACAGACTCCTACAGACTCCTGCGGGCACTTACACAACCCTACAGGTCCCTACGGAAATCTACGGGACTCCACGGGCCCCTAGGGAACCCTACAGATCTTGACGGAACCCTACGAGCCCCTCTGGAACCCTACAGAATACTCCAGGACCCGACGGCACTCTACAAGACCCTTAGCGACACAACGGAACCTCACTAAAACCCTATGGGCTCCTACAGAACACTGCAGGCGCCTACGGAACCCTACAGACCGCTACGGAACCCTACAGACACCTGCTGGCACTTACAGAACCCTGCAGGCCCCTACGGAACCCTACAGGTCCATACAGAACCCCACAGGGCCCTACGGAACTTTACCAGCCACTACGGAACTCTATGGGCCCCTACGGAACCCTGCAGAACCCTCCGGAACCTTACAGAATCCCACAGACTCCTGCGGGCACTTACACAACCCTACAGGCCCTTACGGAACACTGCCAGCCCCTATGGAAGGAACCCTACGGGCCCCTACAGAACACTACTGGCTCCTGTGGTACTCTACAGGCCTCTAGGGAACCTACGAAGCTCTACGGAGCCCTATGGATCCTTACGGAACAGTACGGGCCCCTTCAGACCTCTGCGGGCGCTTATGGAAACCTACAGGACCCTACGGAACTGTACGAGACTCTACAGGCCCCTACGGAACCGTACGAGACTCTACAGGTCCCTTGGGAACATCACCGGCCCCTACGGAACCCTACACAACCCTCCGGAAACATATGGCACCCTACAAGCTCCTACCAACCCCTGCGGGCACTTACACAGCCCTACAGGTCCCTACGGAAATCTACGGGACTCCACGGGCCCCTAGGGAACCCTACAGATTTCGACGGAACCTTACGAGCCCCTCTGGAACCCTACAGAATACTCCAGGACCCGACAGCACTCTACAAGACCCTTAGCGACACAACGGAACCTCACTAAAACCCTATGGGCTCCTACAGAACACTGCAGGCGCCTACGGAACCCTACAGACCGCTACGGAACCCTACAGACACCTGCTGGCACTTACAGAACCCTGCAGGCCCCTACGGAACCCTACAGGTCCATACAGAACCCCACAGGGCCCTACGGAACTTTACCAGCCACTACGGAACTCTACGGGCCCCTACGGAACCCTGCAGAACCCTCCGGAACCTTACAGAATCCCACAGACTCCTACAGACTCCTGCGGGCACTTACACAACCCTACAGGTCCCTACGGAAATCTACGGGACTCCACGGGCCCCTAGGGAACCCTACAGATCTTGACGGAACCCTACGAGCCCCTCTGGAACCCTACAGAATACTCCAGGACCCGACAGCACTCTACAAGACCCTTAGCGACACAACGGAACCTCACTAAAACCCTATGGGCTCCTACAGAACACTGCAGGTGCCTACGGAACCCTACAGACCCCTACGGAATACTACCAGCCACTACGGAAACCTATGGCCCCTACGGAACTCTACGGAACCTGACAGAAACACTGTGGGCCCCTACAGGCCCTTGCAGGCACTTGCAGAACTCTGCAGGAACCCACGGAACTTTATGGAACCCTACCAGCCCCTACGGAAGCCTAAAGACCCTTGCAGGCAGTTACGGAACGGTACAGGGCCCTACGGAACTTTACCAGCCACTACGGAACTCTACGCGCCCCTACGGAACCCTGCAGAACCCTCCGGAACCTTACAGAATCCCACAGACTCCTACAGACTCCTGCGGGCACTTACACAACCCTACAGGTCCCTACGGAAATCTACAGGACTCCACGGGCCCCTAGGGAACCCTACAGATCTTGACGGAACCCTACGAGCCCCTCTGGAACCCTACAGAATACTCCAGGACCCGACGGCACTCTACAAGACCCTTAGCGACACAACGGAACCTCACTAAAACCCTATGGGCTCCTACAGAACACTGCAGGCGCCTACGGAACCCTACAGACCGCTACGGAACCCTACAGACACCTGCTGGCACTTACAGAACCCTGCAGGCCCCTACGGAACCCTACAGGTCCATACAGAACCCGACAGGGCCCTACGGAACTTTACCAGCCACTACGGAACTCTACGGGCCCCTACGGAACCCTGCAGAACCCTCCGGAACCTTACAGAATCCCACAGACTCCTGCGGGCACTTACACAACCCTACAGGCCCTTACGGAACACTGCCAGCCCCTATGGAAGGAACCCTACGGGCCCCTACAGAACACTACTGGCTCCTGTGGTACTCTACAGGCCTCTAGGGAACCTACGAAGCTCTACGGAGCCCTATGGATCCTTACGGAACAGTACGGGCCCCTTCAGACCTCTGCGGGCGCTTATGGAAACCTACAGGACCCTACGGAACTGTACGAGACTCTACAGGCCCCTACGGAACCGTACGAGACTCTACAGGTCCCTTGGGAACATCACCGGCCCCTACGGAACCCTACACAACCCTCCGGAAACATATGGCACCCTACAAGCTCCTACCAACCCCTGCGGGCACTTACACAGCCCTACAGGTCCCTACGGAAATCTACGGGACTCCACGGGCCCCTAGGGAACCCTACAGATTTCGACGGAACCTTACGAGCCCCTCTGGAACCCTACAGAATACTCCAGGACCCGACAGCACTCTACAAGACCCTTAGCGACACAACGGAACCTCACTAAAACCCTATGGGCTCCTACAGAACACTGCAGGCGCCTACGGAACCCTACAGACCGCTACGGAACCCTACAGACACCTGCTGGCACTTACAGAACCCTGCAGGCCCCTACGGAACCCTACAGGTCCATACAGAACCCCACAGGGCCCTACGGAACTTTACCAGCCACTACGGAACTCTACGGGCCCCTACGGAACCCTGCAGAACCCTCCGGAACCTTACAGAATCCCACAGACTCCTACAGACTCCTGCGGGCACTTACACAACCCTACAGGTCCCTAGGGAAATCTACGGGACTCCACGGGCCCCTAGGGAACCCTACAGATCTTGACGGAACCCTACGAGCCCCTCTGGAACCCTACAGAATACTCCAGGACCCGACAGCACTCTACAAGACCCTTAGCGACACAACGGAACCTCACTAAAACCCTATGGGCTCCTACAGAACACTGCAGGTGCCTACGGAACCCTACAGACCCCTACGGAATACTACCAGCCACTACGGAAACCTATGGCCCCTACGGAACTCTACGGAACCTGACAGAAACACTGTGGGCCCCTACAGGCCCTTGCGGGCACTTGCAGAACTCTGCAGGAACCCACGGAACTTTATGGAACCCTACCAGCCCCTACGGAAGCCTAAAGACCCTTGCAGGCAGTTACGGAACGGTACAGGGCCCTACGGAACTTTACCAGCCACTACGGAACTCTACGCGCCCCTACGGAACCTGCAGAACCCTCCGGAACCTTACAGAATCCCACAGACTCCTACAGACTCCTGCGGGCACTTACACAACCCTACAGGTCCCTACGGAAATCTACGGGACTCCACGGGCCCCTAGGGAACCCTACAGATCTTGACGGAACCCTACGAGCCCCTCTGGAACCCTACAGAATACTCCAGGACCCGACGGCACTCTACAAGACCCTTAGCGACACAACGGAACCTCACTAAAACCCTATGGGCTCCTACAGAACACTGCAGGCGCCTACGGAACCCTACAGACCGCTACGGAACCCTACAGACACCTGCTGGCACTTACAGAACCCTGCAGGCCCCTACGGAACCCTACAGGTCCATACAGAACCCCACAGGGCCCTACGGAACTTTACCAGCCACTACGGAACTCTACGGGCCCCTACGGAACCCTGCAGAACCCTCGGAACCTTACAGAATCCCACAGACTCCTGCGGGCACTTACACAACCCTACAGGCCCTTACGGAACACTGCCAGCCCCTATGGAAGGAACCCTACGGGCCCTACAGAACACTACTGGCCTCCTGTGGTACTCTACAGGCCTCTAGGAACCTACGAAGCTCTACGGAGCCCTATGGATCCTTACGGAACAGTACGGGCCCCTTCAGACCTCTGCGGGCGCTTATGGAAACCTACAGGACCCTACGGAACTGTACGAGACTCTACAGGCCCCTACGGAACCGTACGAGACTCTACAGGTCCCTTGGGAACATCACCGGCCCCTACGGAACCCTACACAACCCTCCGGAAACATATGGCACCCTACAAGCTCCTACCAACCCCTGCGGGCACTTACACAGCCCTACAGGTCCCTACGGAAATCTACAGGACTCCACGGGCCCCTAGGGAACCCTACAGATTTCGACGGAACCTTACGAGCCCCTCTGGAACCCTACAGAATACTCCAGGACCCGACAGCACTCTACAAGACCCCTTAGCGACACAACGGAACCTCACTAAAACCCTATGGGCTCCTACAGAACACTGCAGGTGCCTACGGAACCCCTACAGACCCCTACGGAATACTACCAGTCACTACGGAAACCTATGGCCCCTACGGAACTCTACGGAACCTGACAGAAACACTGTGGGCCCCTACAGGCCCTTGCGGGCACTTGCAGAACTCTGCAGGAACCCACGGAACTTTATGGAACCCTACCAGCCCCTACGGAAGCCTAAAGACCCTTGCAGGCAGTTACGGAACGGTACAGGGCCCTACGGAACTTTACCAGCCACTACGGAACTCTACGGGCCCCTACGGAACCCTGCAGAACCCTCCGGAACCTTACAGAATCCCACAGACTCCTACAGACTCCTGCGGGCACTTACACAACCCTACAGGTCCCTACGGAAATCTACGGGACTCCACGGGCCCCTAGGGAACCCTACAGATCTTGACGGAACCCTACGAGCCCCTCTGGAACCCTACAGAATACTCCAGGACCCGACGGCACTCTACAAGACCCTTAGCGACACAACGGAACCTCACTAAAACCCTATGGCTCCTACAGAACACTGCAGGCGCCTACGGAACCCTACAGACCGCTACGGAACCCTACAGACACCTGCTGGCACTTACAGAACCCTGCAGGCCCCTACGGAACCCTACAGGTCCATACAGAACCCCACAGGGCCCTACGGAACTTTACCAGCCACTACGGAACTCTACGGGCCCCTACGGAACCCTGCAGAACCCTCCGGAACCTTACAGAATCCCACAGACTCCTACAGACTCCTGCGGGCACTTACACAACCCTACAGGTCCCTACGGAAATCTACGGGACTCCACGGGCCCCTAGGGAACCCTACAGATCTTGACGGAACCCTACGAGCCCCTCTGGAACCCTACAGAATACTCAGGACCCGACGGCACTCTACAAGACCCTTAGCGACACAACGGAACCTCACTAAAACCCTATGGGCTCCTACAGAACACTGCAGGCGCCTACGGAACCCTACAGACCGCTACGGAACCCTACAGACACCTGCTGGCACTTACAGAACCCTGCAGGCCCCTACGGAACCCTACAGGTCCATACAGAACCCCACAGGGCCCTACGGAACTTTACCAGCCACTACGGAACTCTACGGGCCCCTACGGAACCCTGCAGAACCTTACAGAATCCCACAGACTCCTGCGGGCACTTACACAACCCTACAGGCCCTTACGGAACACTGCCAGCCCCTATGGAAGGAACCCTACGGGCCCCTACAGAACACTACTGGCTCCTGCGGTACTCTACAGGCCTCTAAGGAACCTACGAAGCTCTACGGAGCCCTATGGATCCTTACGGAACAGTACGGGCCCCTTCAGACCTCTGCGGGCGCTTATGGAAACCTACAGGACCCTACGGAACTGTACGAGACTCTACAGGCCCCTACGGAACCGTACGAGACTCTACAGGTCCCTTGGGAACATCACCGGCCCCTACGGAACCCTACACAACCCTCTGGAAACATATGGCACCCTACAAGCTCCTACCAACCCCTGCGGGCACTTACACAACCCTACAGGTCCCTACGGAAATCTACGGGACTCCACGGGCCCCTAGGGAACCCTACAGATTTCGACGGAACCTTACGAGCCCCTCTGGAACCCTACAGAATACTCCAGGACCCGACAGCACTCTACAAGACCCTTAGCAACACAACGGAACCTCACTAAAACCCTATGGGCTCCTACAGAACACTGCAGGTGCCTACGGAACCCTACAGACCCCTACGGAATACTACCAGCCACTACGGAAACCTATGGCCCCTACGGAACTCTACGGAACCTGACAGAAACACTGTGGGCCCCTACAGGCCCTTGCGGGCACTTGCAGAACTCTGCAGGAACCCACGGAACTTTATGGAACCCTACCAGCCCCTACGGAAGCCTAAAGACCCTTGCAGGCAGTTACGGAACGGTACAGGGCCCTACGGAACTTTACCAGCCACTACGGAACTCTACGGGCCCCTACGGAACCCTGCAGAACCCTCCGGAACCTTACAGAATCCCACACAAGACTCCTCCATACTCCTGCGGGCACTTACACAACCCTACAGGTCCCTACGGAAATCTACGGGACTCCACGGGCCCCTAGGGAACCCTACAGATCTTGACGGAACCCTACGAGCCCCTCTGGAACCCTACAGAATACTCCAGGACCCGACGGCACTCTACAAGACCCTTAGCGACACAACGGAACCTCACTAAAACCCTATGGGCTCCTACAGAACACTGCAGGCGCCTACGGAACCCTACAGACCGCTAACGGAACCCTACAGACACCTGCTGGCACTTACAGAACCCTGCAGGCCCCTACGGAACCCTACAGGTCCATACAGACCCCCACAGGGCCCTACGGAACTTTACCAGCCACTACGGAACTCTACGGGCCCCTACGGAACCCTGCAGAACCCTCCGGAACCTTACAGAATCCCACAGACTCCTGCGGGCACCTTACACAACCCTACAGGCCCTTACGGAACACTGCCAGCCCCTATGGAAGGAACCCTACGGGCCCCTACAGAACACTACTGGCTCCTGTGGTACTCTACAGGCCTCTAGGGAACCTACGAAGCTCTACGGAGCCCTATGGATCCTTACGGAACAGTACGGGCCCCTTCAGACCTCTGCGGGCGCTTATGGAAACCTACAGGACCCTACGGAACTGTACGAGACTCTACAGGCCCCTACGGAACCGTACGAGACTCTACAGGTCCCTTGGGAACATCACCGGCCCCTACGGAACCCTACACAACCCTCCGGAAACATATGGCACCCTACAAGCTCCTACCAACCCCTGCGGGCACTTACACAGCCCTACAGGTCCCTACGGAAATCTACGGGACTCCACGGGCCCCCTAGGGAACCCTACAGATTTCGACGGAACCTTACGAGCCCCTCTGGAACCCTACAGAATACTCCAGGACCCGACAGCACTCTACAAGACCCTTAGCGACACAACGGAACCTCACTAAAACCCTATGGGCTCCTACAGAACACTGCAGGCGCCTACGGAACCCTACAGACCGCTACGGAACCCTACAGACACCTGCTGGCACTTACAGAACCCTGCAGGCCCCTACGGAACCCTACAGGTCCATACAGAACCCCACAGGGCCCTACGGAACTTTACCAGCCACTACGGAACTCTACGGGCCCCTACGGAACCCTGCAGAACCCTCCGGAACCTTACAGAATCCCACAGACTCCTACAGACTCCTGCGGGCACTTACACAACCCTACAGGTCCCTACGGAAATCTACGGGACTCCACGGGCCCCTAGGGAACCCTACAGATCTTGACGGAACCCTACGAGCCCCTCTGGAACCCTACAGAATACTCCAGGACCCGACAGCACTCTACAAGACCCTTAGCGACACAACGGAACCTCACTAAAACCCCTATGGGCTCCTACAGAACACTGGCAGGTGCCTACGGAACCCTACAGACCCCTACGGAATACTACCAGCCACTACGGAAACCTATGGCCCCTACGGAACTCTACGGAACCTGACAGAAACACTGTGGGCCCCTACAGGCCCTTGCGGGCACTTGCAGAACTCTGCAGGAACCCACGGAACTTTATGGAACCCTACCAGCCCCCTACGGAAGCCTAAAGACCCTTGCAGGCAGTTACGGAACGGTACAGGGCCCTACGGAACTTTACCAGCCACTACGGAACTCTACGCGCCCCTACGGAACCCCTGCAGAACCCTCCGGAACCTTACAGAATCCCACAGACTCCTACAGACTCCTGCGGGCACTTACACAACCCTACAGGTCCCTACGGAAATCTACGGGACTCCACGGGCCCCTAGGGAACCCTACAGATCTGGCGGAACCCTACGAGCCCCTCTGGAACCTACAGAATACTCCAGGACCCGACGGCACTCTACAAGACCCTTAGCGACACAACGGAACCTCACTAAAACCCTATGGGCTCCTACAGAACACTGCAGGCGCCTACGGAACCCCTACAGACCGCTACGGAACCCTACAGACACCTGCTGGCACTTACAGAACCCTGCAGGCCCCCTACGGAACCCTACAGGTCCATACAGAACCCCACAGGGCCCTACGGAACTTTACCAGCCACTACGGAACTCTACGGGCCCCTACGGAACCCCTGCAGAACCCTCCGGAACCTTACAGAATCCCACAGACTCCTGCGGGCACTTACACAACCCTACAGGCCCTTACGGAACACTGCCAGCCCCTATGGAAGGAACCCTACGGGCCCCTACAGAACACTACTGGCTCTGTGGTACTCTACAGGCCTCTAGGGAACCTACGAAGCTCTACGGAGCCCTATGGATCCTTACGGAACAGTACGGGCCCCTTCAGACCTCTGCGGGCGCTTATGGAAACCTACAGGACCCTACGGAACTGTACGAGACTCTACAGGCCCCTACGGAACCGTACGAGACTCTACAGGTCCCTTGGGAACATCACCGGCCCCTACGGAACCCTACACAACCCTCCGGAAACATATGGCACCCTACAAGCTCCTACCAACCCCTGCGGGCACTTACACAGCCCTACAGGTCCCTACGGAAATCTACGGGACTCCACGGGCCCCTAGGGAACCCTACAGATTTCGATGGAACCTTACGAGCCCCTCTGGAACCCTACAGAATACTCCAGGACCCGACAGCACTCTACAAGACCCTTAGCGACACAACGGAACCTCACTAAAACCCCTATGGGCTCCTACAGAACACTGCAGGCGCCTACGGAACCCCTACAGACCGCTACGGAACCCTACAGACACCTGCTGGCACTTACAGAACCCTGCAGGCCCCTACGGAACCCTACAGGTCCATACAGAACCCCACAGGGCCCTACAGAACTTTACCAGCCACTACGGAACTCTACGGGCCCCTACGGAACCCCTGCAGGAACCCTCCGGAACCTTACAGAATCCCACAGACTCCTACAGACTCCTGCGGGCACTTACACAACCCTACAGGTCCCTACGGAAATCTACGGGACTCCACGGGCCCCTAGGGAACCCTACAGATCTTGACGGAACCCTACGAGCCCCTCTGGAACCCTACAGAATACTCCAGGACCCGACAGCACTCTACAAGACCCTTAGCGACACAACGGAACCTCACTAAAACCCTATGGGCTCCTACAGAACACTGCAGGTGCCTACGGAACCCTACAGACCCCTACGGAATACTACCAGCCACTACGGAAACCTATGGCCCCTACGGAACTCTACGGAACCTGACAGAAACACTGTGGGCCCCTACAGGCCCTTGCGGGCACTTGCAGAACTCTGCAGGAACCCACGGAACTTTATGGAACCCTACCAGCCCCTACGGAAGCCTAAAGACCCTTGCAGGCAGTTACGGAACGGTACAGGGCCCTACGGAACTTTACCAGCCACTACGGAACCTCTACGCGCCCCTACGGAACCCTGCAGAACCCTCCGGAACCTTACAGAATCCCACAGGACTCCTACAGACTCCTGCGGGCACTTACACAACCCTACAGGTCCTACGGAAATCTACGGGACTCCACGGGCCCCTAGGGAACCCTACAGATCTTGACGGAACCCTACGAGCCCCTCTGGAACCCTACAGAATACTCCAGGACCCGACGGCACTCTACAAGACCCTTAGCGACACAACGGAACCTCACTAAAACCCTATGGGCTCCTACAGAACACTGCACTACGGAACCCTACAGACCGCTACGGAACCCTACAGACACCTGCTGGCACTTACAGAACCCTGCAGGCCCCTACGGAACCCTACAGGTCCATACAGAACCCCACAGGGCCCTACGGAACTTTACCAGCCACTACGGAACTCTACGGGCCCCTACGGAACCCTGCAGAACCCTCCGGAACCTTACAGAATCCCACAGACTCCTGCGGGCACTTACACAACCCTACAGGCCCTTACGGAACACTGCCAGCCCCTATGGAAGGAACCCTACGGGCCCCTACAGAACACTACTGGCTCCTGTGGTACTCTACAGGCCTCTAGGGAACCTACGAAGCTCTACGGAGCCCTATGGATCCTTACGGAACAGTACGGGCCCCTTCAGACCTCTGCGGGCGCTTATGGAAACCTACAGGACCCTACGGAACTGTACGAGACTCTACAGGCCCCTACGGAACCGTACGAGACTCTACAGGTCCCTTGGGAACATCACCGGCCCCTACGGAACCCTACACAACCCTCCGGAAACATATGGCACCCTACAAGCTCCTACCAACCCCTGCGGGCACTTACACAGCCCTACAGGTCCCTACGGAAATCTACGGGACTCCACGGGCCCCTAGGGAACCCTACAGATTTCGACGGAACCTTACGAGCCCCTCTGGAACCCTACAGAATACTGCAGGACCCGACAGCACTCTACAAGACCCTTAGCAACACAACGGAACCTCACTAAAACCCTATGGGCTCCTACAGAACACTGCAGGTGCCTACGGAACCCTACAGACCCCTACGGAATACTACCAGTCACTACGGAAACCTATGGCCCCTACGGAACTCTACGGAACCTGACAGAAACACTGTGGGCCCCTACAGGCCCTTGCGGGCACTTGCAGAACTCTGCAGGAACCCACGGAACTTTATGGAACCCTACCAGCCCCTACGGAAGCCTAAAGACCCTTGCAGGCAGTTACGGAACGGTACAGGGCCCTACGGAACTTTACCAGCCACTACGGAACTCTACGCGCCCCTACGGAACCCTGCAGAACCCTCCGGAACCTTACAGAATCCCACAGACTCCTACAGACTCCTGCGGGCACTTACACAACCCTACAGGTCCCTACGGAAATCTACGGGACTCCACGGGCCCCTAGGGAACCCTACAGATCTTGACGGAACCCTACGAGCCCCTCTGGAACCCTACAGAATACTCCAGGACCCGACGGCACTCTACAAGACCCTTAGCGACACAACGGAACCTCACTAAAACCCTATGGGCTCCTACAGAACACTGCAGGCGCCTACGGAACCCTACAGACCGCTACGGAACCCTACAGACACCTGCTGGCACTTACAGAACCCTGCAGGCCCCTACGGAACCCTACAGGTCCATACAGAACCCCACAGGGCCCTACGGAACTTTACCAGCCACTACGGAACTCTACGGGCCCCTACGGAACCCTGCAGAACCTTACAGAATCCCACAGACTCCTGCGGGCACTTACACAACCCTACAGGCCCTTACGGAACACTGCCAGCCCCTATGGAAGGAACCCTACGGGCCCCTACAGAACACTACTGGCTCCTGCGGTACTCTACAGGCCTCTAAGGAACCTACGAAGCTCTACGGAGCCCTATGGATCCTTACGGAACAGTACGGGCCCCTTCAGACCTCTGCGGGCGCTTATGGAAACCTACAGGACCCTACGGAACTGTACGAGACTCTACAGGCCCCTACGGAACCGTACGAGACTCTACAGGTCCCTTGGGAACATCACCGGCCCCTACGGAACCCTACACAACCCTCTGGAAACATATGGCACCCTACAAGCTCCTACCAAACCCTGCGGGCACTTACACAGCCCTACAGGTCCCTACGGAAATCTACGGGACTCCACGGGCCCCTAGGGAACCCTACAGATTTCGACGGAACCTTACGAGCCCCTCTGGAACCCTACAGAATACTCCAGGACCCGACAGCACTCTACAAGACCCTTAGCAACACAACGGAACCTCACTAAAACCCTATGGGCTCCTACAGAACACTGCAGGTGCCTACGGAACCCTACAGACCCCTACGGAATACTACCAGCCACTACGGAAACCTATGGCCCCTACGGAACTCTACGGAACCTGACAGAAACACTGTGGGCCCCTACAGGCCCTTGCGGGCACTTGCAGAACTCTGCAGGAACCCACGGAACTTTATGGAACCCTACCAGCCCCTACGGAAGCCTAAAGACCCTTGCAGGCAGTTACGGAACGGTACAGGGCCCTACGGAACTTTACCAGCCACTACGGAACTCTACGCGCCCCTACGGAACCCTGCAGAACCCTCCGGAACCTTACAGAATCCCACAGACTCCTACAGACTCCTGCGGGCACTTACACAACCCTACAGGTCCCTACGGAAATCTACGGGACTCCACGGGCCCCTAGGGAACCCTACAGATCTTGACGGAACCCTACGAGCCCCTCTGGAACCCTACAGAATACTCCAGGACCCGACGGCACTCTACAAGACCCTTAGCGACAAAACGGAACCTCACTAAAACCCTATGGGCTCCTACAGAACACTGCAGGCGCCTACGGAACCCTACAGACCGCTACGGAACCCTACAGACACCTGCTGGCACTTACAGAACCCTGCAGGCCCCTACGGAACCCTACAGGTCCATACAGAACCCCACAGGGCCCTACGGAACTTTACCAGCCACTACGGAACTCTACGGGCCCCTACGGAACCCTGCAGAACCCTCCGGAACCTTACAGAATCCCACAGACTCCTGCGGGCACTTACACAACCCTACAGGCCCTTACGGAACACTGCCAGCCCCTATGGAAGGAACCCTACGGGCCCCTACAGAACACTACTGGCTCCTGTGGTACTCTACAGGCCTCTAGGGAACCTACGAAGCTCTACGGAGCCCTATGGATCCTTACGGAACAGTACGGGCCCCTTCAGACCTCTGCGGGCGCTTATGGAAACCTACAGGACCCTACGGAACTGTACGAGACTCTACAGGCCCCTACGGAACCGTACGAGACTCTACAGGTCCCTTGGGAACATCACCGGCCCCTACGGAACCCTACACAACCCTCCGGAAACATATGGCACCCTACAAGCTCCTACCAACCCCTGCGGGCACTTACACAGCCCTACAGGTCCCTACGGAAATCTACGGGACTCCACGGGCCCCTAGGGAACCCTACAGATTTCGACGGAACCTTACGAGCCCCTCTGGAACCCTACAGAATACTCCAGGACCCGACAGCACTCTACAAGACCCTTAGCGACACAACGGAACCTCACTAAAACCCTATGGGCTCCTACAGAACACTGCAGGCGCCTACGGAACCCTACAGACCGCTACGGAACCCTACAGACACCTGCTGGCACTTACAGAACCCTGCAGGCCCCTACGGAACCCTACAGGTCCATACAGAACCCCACAGGGCCCTACAGAACTTTACCAGCCACTACGGAACTCTACGGGCCCCTACGGAACCCTGCAGAACCCTCCGGAACCTTACAGAATCCCACAGACTCCTACAGACTCCTGCGGGCACTTACACAACCCTACAGGTCCCTACGGAAATCTACGGGACTCCACGCGCCCCTAGGGAACCCTACAGATCTTGACGGAACCCTACGAGCCCCTCTGGAACCCTACAGAATACTCCAGGACCCGACAGCACTCTACAAGACCCTTAGCGACACAACGGAACCTCACTAAAACCCTATGGGCTCCTACAGAACACTGCAGGTGCCTACGGAACCCTACAGACCCCTACGGAATACTACCAGCCACTACGGAAACCTATGGCCCCTACGGAACTCTACGGAACCTGACAGAAACACTGTGGGCCCCTACAGGCCCTTACGGGCACTTGCAGAACTCTGCAGGAACCCACGGAACTTTATGGAACCCTACCAGCCCCTACGGAAGCCTAAAGACCCTTGCAGGCAGTTACGGAAAACCACAGGCCCCTACGGAACCCTACAGACACCTGCTGGCACTTTCAGAACCCTGCAGGCCCCTACGGAACCCTACAGGTCCATACAGAACCCGACAGGGCCCTACGGAACTTTACCAGCCACTACGGAACTCTACGGGCCCCTACGGAACCCTGCAGAACCCTCCGGAACCTTACAGAATCCCACAGACTCCTGCGGGCACTTACACAACCCTACAGGCCCTTACGGAACACTGCCAGCCCCTATGGAAGGAACCCTACGGGCCCCTACAGAACACTACTGGCTCCTGCGGTACTCTACAGGCCTCTAAGGAACCTACGAAGCTCTACGGAGCCCTATGGATCCTTACGGAACAGTACGGGCCCCTTCAGACCTCTGCGGGCGCTTATGGAAACCTACAGGACCCTACGGAACTGTACGAGACTCTACAGGCCCCTACGGAACCGTACGAGACTCTACAGGTCCCTTGGGAACATCACCGGCCCCTACGGAACCCTACACAACCCTCTGGAAACATATGGCACCCTACAAGCTCCTACCAACCCCTGCGGGCACTTACACAACCCTACAGGTCCCTACGGAAATCTACGGGACTCCACGGGCCCCTAGGGAACCCTACAGATTTCGACGGAACCTTACGAGCCCCTCTGGAACCCTACAGAATACTCCAGGACCCGACAGCACTCTACAAGACCCTTAGCAACACAACGGAACCTCACTAAAACCCTATGGGCTCCTACAGAACACTGCAGGTGCCTACGGAACCCTACAGACCCCTACGGAATACTACCAGCCACTACGGAAACCTATGGCCCCTACGGAACTCTACGGAACCTGACAGAAACACTGTGGGCCCCTACAGGCCCTTGCGGGCACTTGCAGAACTCTGCAGGAACCCACGGAACTTTATGGAACCCTACCAGCCCCTACGGAAGCCTAAAGACCCTTGCAGGCAGTTACGGAACGGTACAGGGCCCTACGGAACCCTACAGACACCTGCTGGCACTTACAGAACCCTGCAGGCCCCTACGGAACCCTACAGGTCCATACAGAACCCGACAGGGCCCTACGGAACTTTACCAGCCACTACGGAACTCTACGGGCCCCTACGGAACCCTGCAGAACCTTACAGAATCCCACAGACTCCTGCGGGCACTTACACAACCCTACAGGCCCTTACGGAACACTGCCAGCCCCTATGGAAGGAACCCTACGGGCCCCTACAGAACACTACTGGCTCCTGCGGTACTCTACAGGCCTCTAAGGAACCTACGAAGCTCTACGGAGCCCTATGGATCCTTACGGAACAGTACGGGCCCCTTCAGACCTCTGCGGGCGCTTATGGAAACCTACAGGACCCTACGGAACTGTACGAGACTCTACAGGCCCCTACGGAACCGTACGAGACTCTACAGGTCCCTTGGGAACATCACCGGCCCCTACGGAACCCTACACAACCCTCTGGAAACATATGGCACCCTACAAGCTCCTACCAACCCCTGCGGGCACTTACACAACCCTACAGGTCCCTACGGAAATCTACGGGACTCCACGGGCCCCTAGGGAACCCTACAGATTTCGACGGAACCTTACGAGCCCCTCTGGAACCCTACAGAATACTCCAGGACCCGACAGCACTCTACAAGACCCTTAGCAACACAACGGAACCTCACTAAAACCCTATGGGCTCCTACAGAACACTGCAGGTGCCTACGGAACCCTACAGACCCCTACGGAATACTACCAGCCACTACGGAAACCTATGGCCCCTACGGAACTCTACGGAACCTGACAGAAACACTGTGGGCCCCTACAGGCCCTTGCGGGCACTTGCAGAACTCTGCAGGAACCCACGGAACTTTATGGAACCCTACCAGCCCCTACGGAAGCCTAAAGACCCTTGCAGGCAGTTACGGAACGGTACAGGGCCCTACGGAACTTTACCAGCCACTACGGAACTCTACGCGCCCCTACGGAACCCTGCAGAACCCTCCGGAACCTTACAGAATCCCACAGACTCCTACAGACTCCTGCGGGCACTTACACAACCCTACAGGTCCCTACGGAAATCTACGGGACTCCACGGGCCCCTAGGGAACCCTACAGATCTTGACGGAACCCTACGAGCCCCTCTGGAACCCTACAGAATACTCCAGGACCCGACGGCACTCTACAAGACCCTTAGCGACACAACGGAACCTCACTAAAACCCTATGGGCTCCTACAGAACACTGCAGGCGCCTACGGAACCCTACAGACCGCTACGGAACCCTACAGACACCTGCTGGCACTTACAGAACCCTGCAGGCCCCTACGGAACCCTACAGGTCCATACAGAACCCCACAGGGCCCTACGGAACTTTACCAGCCACTACGGAACTCTACGGGCCCCTACGGAACCCTGCAGAACCCTCCGGAACCTTACAGAATCCCACAGACTCCTGCGGGCACTTACACAACCCTACAGGCCCTTACGGAACACTGCCAGCCCCTATGGAAGGAACCCTACGGGCCCCTACAGAACACTACTGGCTCCTGTGGTACTCTACAGGCCTCTAGGGAACCTACGAAGCTCTACGGAGCCCTATGGATCCTTACGGAACAGTACGGGCCCCTTCAGACCTCTGCGGGCGCTTATGGAAACCTACAGGACCCTACGGAACTGTACGAGACTCTACAGGCCCCTACGGAACCGTACGAGACTCTACAGGTCCCTTGGGAACATCACCGGCCCCTACGGAACCCTACACAACCCTCCGGAAACATATGGCACCCTACAAGCTCCTACCAACCCCTGCGGGCACTTACACAGCCCTACAGGTCCCTACGGAAATCTACGGGACTCCACGGGCCCCTAGGGAACCCTACAGATTTCGACGGAACCTTACGAGCCCCTCTGGAACCCTACAGAATACTCCAGGACCCGACAGCACTCTACAAGACCCTTAGCGACACAACGGAACCTCACTAAAACCCTATGGGCTCCTACAGAACACTGCAGGAGCCTACGGAACCCTACAGACCCCTACGGAATACTACCAGCCACTACGGAAACCTATGGCCCCTACGGAACTCTACGGAACCTGACAGAAACACTGTGGGCCCCTACAGGCCCTTGCGGGCACTTGCAGAACTCTGCAGGAACCCACGGAACTTTATGGAACCCTACCAGCCCCTACGGAAGCCTAAAGACCCTTGCAGGCAGTTACGGAACGGTACAGGGCCCTACGGAACTTTACCAGCCACTACGGAACTCTACGGGCCCCTACGGAACCCTGCAGAACCCTCCGGAACCTTACAGAATCCCACAGACTCCTACAGACTCCTGCGGGCACTTACACAACCCTACAGGTCCCTACGGAAATCTACGGGACTCCACGGGCCCCTAGGGAACCCTACAGATCTTGACGGAACCCTACGAGCCCCTCTGGAACCCTACAGAATACTCCAGGACCCGACGGCACTCTACAAGACCCTTAGCGACACAATGGAACCTCACTAAAACCCTATGGGCTCCTACAGAACACTGCAGGCGCCTACGGAACCCTACAGACCGCTACGGAACCCTACAGACACCTGCTGGCACTTACAGAACCCTGCAGGCCCCTACGGAACCCTACAGGTCCATACAGAACCCCACAGGGCCCTACGGAACTTTACCAGCCACTACGGAACTCTACGGGCCCCTACGGAACCCTGCAGAACCCTCCGGAACCTTACAGAATCCCACAGACTCCTGCGGGCACTTACACAACCCTACAGGCCCTTACGGAACACTGCCAGCCCCTATGGAAGGAACCCTACGGGCCCCTACAGAACACTACTGGCTCCTGCGGTACTCTACAGGCCTCTAGGGAACCTACGAAGCTCTACGGAGCCCTATGGATCCTTACGGAACAGTACGGGCCCCTTCAGACCTCTGCGGGCGCTTATGGAAACCTACAGGACCCTACGGAACTGTACGAGACTCTACAGGCCCCTACGGAACCGTACGAGACTCTACAGGTCCCTTGGGAACATCACCGGCCCCTACGGAACCCTACACAACCCTCCGGAAACATATGGCACCCTACAAGCTCCTACCAACCCCTGCGGGCACTTACACAGCCCTACAGGTCCCTACGGAAATCTACGGGACTCCACGGGCCCCTAGGGAACCCTACAGATTTCGACGGAACCTTACGAGCCCCTCTGGAACCCTACAGAATACTCCAGGACCCGACAGCACTCTACAAGACCCTTAGCGACACAACGGAACCTCACTAAAACCCTATGGGCTCCTACAGAACACTGCAGGTGCCTACGGAACCCTACAGACCCCTACGGAATACTACCAGTCACTACGGAAACCTATGGCCCCTACGGAACTCTACGGAACCTGACAGAAACACTGTGGGCCCCTACAGGCCCTTGCGGGCACTTGCAGAACTCTGCAGGAACCCACGGAACTTTATGGAACCCTACCAGCCCCTACGGAAGCCTAAAGACCCTTGCAGGCAGTTACGGAACGGTACAGGGCCCTACGGAACTTTACCAGCCACTACGGAACTCTACGGGCCCCTACGGAACCCTGCAGAACCCTCCGGAAACTTACAGAATCCCACAGACTCCTACAGACTCCTGCGGGCACTTACACAACCCTACAGGTCCCTACGGAAATCTACGGGACTCCACGGGCCCCTAGGGAACCCTACAGATCTTGACGGAACCCTACGAGCCCCTCTGGAACCCTACAGAATACTCCAGGACCCGACGGCACTCTACAAGACCCTTAGCGACACAACGGAACCTCACTAAAACCCTATGGGCTCCTACAGAACACTGCAGGCGCCTACGGAACCCTACAGACCGCTACGGAACCCTACAGACACCTGCTGGCACTTACAGAACCCTGCAGGCCCCTACGGAACCCTACAGGTCCATACAGAACCCCACAGGGCCCTACGGAACTTTACCAGCCACTACGGAACTCTACGGGCCCCTACGGAACCCTGCAGAACCCTCCGGAACCTTACAGAATCCCACAGACTCCTGCAGACTCCTGCGGGCACTTACACAACCCTACAGGCCCTTACGGAACACTGCCAGCCCCTATGGAAGGAACCCTACGGGCCCCTACAGAACACTACTGGCTCCTGCGGTACTCTACAGGCCTCTAAGGAACCTACGAAGCTCTACGGAGCCCTATGGATCCTTACGGAACAGTACGGGCCCCTTCAGACCTCTGCGGGCGCTTATGGAAACCTACAGGACCCTACGGAACTGTACGAGACTCTACAGGCCCCTACGGAACCGTACGAGACTCTACAGGTCCCTTGGGAACATCACCGGCCCCTACGGAACCCTACACAACCCTCCGGAAACATATGGCACCCTACAAGCTCCTACCAACCCCTGCGGGCACTTACACAGCCCTACAGGTCCCTACGGAAATCTACGGGACTCCACGGGCCCCTAGGGAACCCTACAGATTTCGACGGAACCTTACGAGCCCCTCTGGAACCCTACAGAATACTCCAGGACCCGACAGCACTCTACAAGACCCTTAGCGACACAACGGAACCTCACTAAAACCCTATGGGCTCCTACAGAACACTGCAGGCGCCTACGGAACCCTACAGACCGCTACGGAACCCTACAGACACCTGCTGGCACTTACAGAACCCTGCAGGCCCCTACGGAACCCTACAGGTCCATACAGAACCCCACAGGGCCCTACGGAACTTTACCAGCCACTACGGAACTCTACGGGCCCCTACGGAACCCTGCAGAACCCTCCGGAACCTTACAGAATCCCACAGACTCCTACAGACTCCTGCGGGCACTTACACAACCCTACAGGTCCCTACGGAAATCTACGGGACTCCACGGGCCCCTAGGGAACCCTACAGATCTTGACGGAACCCTAGGAGCCCCTCTGGAACCCTACAGAATACTCCAGGACCTGACAGCACTCTACAAGACCCTTAGCGACACAACGGAACCTCACTAAAACCCTATGGGCTCCTACAGAACACTGCAGGTGCCTACAGAACCCTACAGACCCCTACGGAATACTACCAGCCACTACGGAAACCTATGGCCCCTACGGAACTCTACGGAACCTGACAGAAACACTGTGGGCCCCTACAGGCCCTTACGGGCACTTGCAGAACTCTGCAGGAACCCACGGAACTTTATGGAACCCTACCAGCCCCTACGGAAGCCTAAAGACCCTTGCAGGCAGTTACGGAAAACCACAGGCCCCTACGGAACCCTACAGACACCTGCTGGCACTTACAGAACCCTGCAGGCCCCTACGGAACCCTACAGGTCCATACAGAACCCGACAGGGCCCTACGGAACTTTACCAGCCACTACGGAACTCTACGGGCCCCTACGGAACCCTGCAGAACCCTCCGGAACCTTACAGAATCCCACAGACTCCTGCGGGCACTTACACAACCCTACAGGCCCTTACGGAACACTGCCAGCCCCTATGGAAGGAACCCTACGGGCCCCTACAGAACACTACTGGCTCCTGCGGTACTCTACAGGCCTCTAAGGAACCTACGAAGCTCTACGGAGCCCTATGGATCCTTACGGAACAGTACGGGCCCCTTCAGACCTCTGCGGGCGCTTATGGAAACCTACAGGACCCTACGGAACTGTACGAGACTCTACAGGCCCCTACGGAACCGTACGAGACTCTACAGGTCCCTTGGGAACATCACCGGCCCCTACGGAACCCTACACAACCCTCTGGAAACATATGGCACCCTACAAGCTCCTACCAACCCCTGCGGGCACTTACACAGCCCTACAGGTCCCTACGGAAATCTACGGGACTCCACGGGCCCCTAGGGAACCCTACAGATTTCGACGGAACCTTACGAGCCCCTCTGGAACCCTACAGAATACTCCAGGACCCGACAGCACTCTACAAGACCCTTAGCAACACAACGGAACCTCACTAAAACCCTATGGGCTCCTACAGAACACTGCAGGTGCCTACGGAACCCTACAGACCCCTACGGAATACTACCAGCCACTACGGAAACCTATGGCCCCTACGGAACTCTACGGAACCTGACAGAAACACTGTGGGCCCCTACAGGCCCTTGCGGGCACTTGCAGAACTCTGCAGGAACCCACGGAACTTTATGGAACCCTACCAGCCCCTACGGAAGCCTAAAGACCCTTGCAGGCAGTTACGGAACGGTACAGGGCCCTACGGAACTTTACCAGCCACTACGGAACTCTACGGGCCCCTACGGAACCCTGCAGAACCCTCCGGAACCTTACAGAATCCCACAGACTCCTACAGACTCCTGCGGGCACTTACACAACCCTACAGGTCCCTACGGAAATCTACGGGACTCCACGGGCCCCTAGGGAACCCTACAGATCTTGACGGAACCCTACGAGCCCCTCTGGAACCCTACAGAATACTCCAGGACCCGACGGCACTCTACAAGACCCTTAGCGACACAACGGAACCTCACTAAAACCCTATGGGCTCCTACAGAACACTGCAGGCGCCTACGGAACCCTACAGACCGCTACGGAACCCTACAGACACCTGCTGGCACTTACAGAACCCTGCAGGCCCCTACGGAACCCTACAGGTCCATACAGAACCCCACAGGGCCCTACGGAACTTTACCAGCCACTACGGAACTCTACGGGCCCCTACGGAACCCTGCAGAACCCTCCGGAACCTTACAGAATCCCACAGACTCCTGCGGGCACTTACACAACCCTACAGGCCCTTACGGAACACTGCCAGCCCCTATGGAAGGAACCCTACGGGCCCCTACAGAACACTACTGGCTCCTGTGGTACTCTACAGGCCTCTAGGGAACCTACGAAGCTCTACGGAGCCCTATGGATCCTTACGGAACAGTACGGGCCCCTTCAGACCTCTGCGGGCGCTTATGGAAACCTACAGGACCCTACGGAACTGTACGAGACTCTACAGGCCCCTACGGAACCGTACGAGACTCTACAGGTCCCTTGGGAACATCACCGGCCCCTACGGAACCCTACACAACCCTCCGGAAACATATGGCACCCTACAAGCTCCTACCAACCCCTGCGGGCACTTACACAGCCCTACAGGTCCCTACGGAAATCTACGGGACTCCACGGGCCCCTAGGGAACCCTACAGATTTCGACGGAACCTTACGAGCCCCTCTGGAACCCTACAGAATACTCCAGGACCCGACAGCACTCTACAAGACCCTTAGCGACACAACGGAACCTCACTAAAACCCTATGGGCTCCTACAGAACACTGCAGGCGCCTACGGAACCCTACAGACCGCTACGGAACCCTACAGACACCTGCTGGCACTTACAGAACCCTGCAGGCCCCTACGGAACCCTACAGGTCCATACAGAACCCCACAGGGCCCTACGGAACTTTACCAGCCACTACGGAACTCTACGGGCCCCTACGGAACCCTGCAGAACCCTCCGGAACCTTACAGAATCCCACAGACTCCTACAGACTCCTGCGGGCACTTACACAACCCTACAGGTCCCTACGGAAATCTACGGGACTCCACGGGCCCCTAGGGAACCCTACAGATCTTGACGGAACCCTACGAGCCCCTCTGGAACCCTACAGAATACTCCAGGACCCGACAGCACTCTACAAGACCCTTAGCGACACAACGGAACCTCACTAAAACCCTATGGGCTCCTACAGAACACTGCAGGTGCCTACGGAACCCTACAGACCCCTACGGAATACTACCAGCCACTACGGAAACCTATGGCCCCTACGGAACTCTACGGAACCTGACAGAAACACTGTGGGCCCCTACAGGCCCTTGCGGGCACTTGCAGAACTCTGCAGGAACCCACGGAACTTTATGGAACCCTACCAGCCCCTACGGAAGCCTAAAGACCCTTGCAGGCAGTTACGGAAAACCACAGGCCCCTACGGAACCCTACAGACACCTGCTGGCACTTACAGAACCCTGCAGGCCCCTACGGAACCCTACAGGTCCATACAGAACCCGACAGGGCCCTACGGAACTTTACCAGCCACTACGGAACTCTACGGGCCCCTACGGAACCCTGCAGAACCCTCCGGAACCTTACAGAATCCCACAGACTCCTGCGGGCACTTACACAACCCTACAGGCCCTTACGGAACACTGCCAGCCCCTATGGAAGGAACCCTACGGGCCCCTACAGAACACTACTGGCTCCTGCGGTACTCTACAGGCCTCTAAGGAACCTACGAAGCTCTACGGAGCCCTATGGATCCTTACGGAACAGTACGGGCCCCTTCAGACCTCTGCGGGCGCTTATGGAAACCTACAGGACCCTACGGAACTGTACGAGACTCTACAGGCCCCTACGGAACCGTACGAGACTCTACAGGTCCCTTGGGAACATCACCGGCCCCTACGGAACCCTACACAACCCTCTGGAAACATATGGCACCCTACAAGCTCCTACCAACCCCTGCGGGCACTTACACAGCCCTACAGGTCCCTACGGAAATCTACGGGACTCCACGGGCCCCTAGGGAACCCTACAGATTTCGACGGAACCTTACGAGCCCCTCTGGAACCCTACAGAATACTCCAGGACCCGACAGCACTCTACAAGACCCTTAGCAACACAACGGAACCTCACTAAAACCCTATGGGCTCCTACAGAACACTGCAGGTGCCTACGGAACCCTACAGACCCCTACGGAATACTACCAGCCACTACGGAAACCTATGGCCCCTACGGAACTCTACGGAACCTGACAGAAACACTGTGGGCCCCTACAGGCCCTTGCGGGCACTTGCAGAACTCTGCAGGAACCCACGGAACTTTATGGAACCCTACCAGCCCCTACGGAAGCCTAAAGACCCTTGCAGGCAGTTACGGAACGGTACAGGGCCCTACGGAACTTTACCAGCCACTACGGAACTCTACGGGCCCCTACGGAACCCTGCAGAACCCTCCGGAACCTTACAGAATCCCACAGACTCCTACAGACTCCTGCGGGCACTTACACAACCCTACAGGTCCCTACGGAAATCTACGGGACTCCACGGGCCCCTAGGGAACCCTACAGATCTTGACGGAACCCTACGAGCCCCTCTGGAACCCTACAGAATACTCCAGGACCCGACGGCACTCTACAAGACCCTTAGCGACACAACGGAACCTCACTAAAACCCTATGGGCTCCTACAGAACACTGCAGGCGCCTACGGAACCCTACAGACCGCTACGGAACCCTACAGACACCTGCTGGCACTTACAGAACCCTGCAGGCCCCTACGGAACCCTACAGGTCCATACAGAACCCCACAGGGCCCTACGGAACTTTACCAGCCACTACGGAACTCTACGGGCCCCTACGGAACCCTGCAGAACCCTCCGGAACCTTACAGAATCCCACAGACTCCTGCGGGCACTTACACAACCCTACAGGCCCTTACGGAACACTGCCAGCCCCTATGGAAGGAACCCTACGGGCCCCTACAGAACACTACTGGCTCCTGTGGTACTCTACAGGCCTCTAGGGAACCTACGAAGCTCTACGGAGCCCTATGGATCCTTACGGAACAGTACGGGCCCCTTCAGACCTCTGCGGGCGCTTATGGAAACCTACAGGACCCTACGGAACTGTACGAGACTCTACAGGCCCCTACGGAACCGTACGAGACTCTACAGGTCCCTTGGGAACATCACCGGCCCCTACGGAACCCTACACAACCCTCCGGAAACATATGGCACCCTACAAGCTCCTACCAACCCCTGCGGGCACTTACACAGCCCTACAGGTCCCTACGGAAATCTACGGGACTCCACGGGCCCCTAGGGAACCCTACAGATTTCGACGGAACCTTACGAGCCCCTCTGGAACCCTACAGAATACTCCAGGACCCGACAGCACTCTACAAGACCCTTAGCGACACAACGGAACCTCACTAAAACCCTATGGGCTCCTACAGAACACTGCAGGCGCCTACGGAACCCTACAGACCGCTACGGAACCCTACAGACACCTGCTGGCACTTACAGAACCCTGCAGGCCCCTACGGAACCCTACAGGTCCATACAGAACCCCACAGGGCCCTACGGAACTTTACCAGCCACTACGGAACTCTACGGGCCCCTACGGAACCCTGCAGAACCCTCCGGAACCTTACAGAATCCCACAGACTCCTACAGACTCCTGCGGGCACTTACACAACCCTACAGGTCCCTACGGAAATCTACGGGACTCCACGGGCCCCTAGGGAACCCTACAGATCTTGACGGAACCCTACGAGCCCCTCTGGAACCCTACAGAATACTCCAGGACCCGACAGCACTCTACAAGACCCTTAGCGACACAACGGAACCTCACTAAAACCCTATGGGCTCCTACAGAACACTGCAGGTGCCTACGGAACCCTACAGACCCCTACGGAATACTACCAGCCACTACGGAAACCTATGGCCCCTACGGAACTCTACGGAACCTGACAGAAACACTGTGGGCCCCTACAGGCCCTTGCGGGCACTTGCAGAACTCTGCAGGAACCCACGGAACTTTATGGAACCCTACCAGCCCCTACGGAAGCCTAAAGACCCTTGCAGGCAGTTACGGAACGGTACAGGGCCCTACGGAACTTTACCAGCCACTACGGAACTCTACGCGCCCCTACGGAACCCTGCAGAACCCTCCGGAACCTTACAGAATCCCACAGACTCCTACAGACTCCTGCGGGCACTTGCACAACCCTACAGGTCCCTACGGAAATCTACGGGACTCCACGGGCCCCTAGGGAACCCTACAGATCTTGACGGAACCCTACGAGCCCCTCTGGAACCCTACAGAATACTCCAGGACCCGACGGCACTCTACAAGACCCTTAGCGACACAACGGAACCTCACTAAAACCCTATGGGCTCCTACAGAACACTGCAGGCGCCTACGGAACCCTACAGACCGCTACGGAACCCTACAGACACCTGCTGGCACTTACAGAACCCTGCAGGCCCCTACGGAACCCTACAGGTCCATACAGAACCCCACAGGGCCCTACGGAACTTTACCAGCCACTACGGAACTCTACGGGCCCCTACGGAACCCTGCAGAACCCTCCGGAACCTTACAGAATCCCACAGACTCCTGCGGGCACTTACACAACCCTACAGGCCCTTACGGAACACTGCCAGCCCCTATGGAAGGAACCCTACGGGCCCCTACAGAACACTACTGGCTCCTGTGGTACTCTACAGGCCTCTAGGGAACCTACGAAGCTCTACGGAGCCCTATGGATCCTTACGGAACAGTACGGGCCCCTTCAGACCTCTGCGGGCGCTTATGGAAACCTACAGGACCCTACGGAACTGTACGAGACTCTACAGGCCCCTACGGAACCGTACGAGACTCTACAGGTCCCTTGGGAACATCACCGGCCCCTACGGAACCCTACACAACCCTCCGGAAACATATGGCACCCTACAAGCTCCTACCAACCCCTGCGGGCACTTACACAGCCCTACAGGTCCCTACGGAAATCTACGGGACTCCACGGGCCCCTAGGGAACCCTACAGATTTCGACGGAACCTTACGAGCCCCTCTGGAACCCTACAGAATACTCCAGGACCCGACAGCACTCTACAAGACCCTTAGCGACACAACGGAACCTCACTAAAACCCTATGGGCTCCTACAGAACACTGCAGGCGCCTACGGAACCCTACAGACCGCTACGGAACCCTACAGACACCTGCTGGCACTTACAGAACCCTGCAGGCCCCTACGGAACCCTACAGGTCCATACAGAACCCCACAGGGCCCTACGGAACTTTACCAGCCACTACGGAACTCTACGGGCCCCTACGGAACCCTGCAGAACCCTCCGGAACCTTACAGAATCCCACAGACTCCTACAGACTCCTGCGGGCACTTACACAACCCTACAGGTCCCTACGGAAATCTACGGGACTCCACGGGCCCCTAGGGAACCCTACAGATCTTGACGGAACCCTACGAGCCCCTCTGGAACCCTACAGAATACTCCAGGACCCGACAGCACTCTACAAGACCCTTAGCGACACAACGGAACCTCACTAAAACCCTATGGGCTCCTACAGAACACTGCAGGTGCCTACGGAACCCTACAGACCCCTACGGAATACTACCAGCCACTACGGAAACCTATGGCCCCTACGGAACTCTACGGAACCTGACAGAAACACTGTGGGCCCCTACAGGCCCTTGCGGGCACTTGCAGAACTCTGCAGGAACCCACGGAACTTTATGGAACCCTACCAGCCCCTACGGAAGCCTAAAGACCCTTGCAGGCAGTTACGGAACGGTACAGGGCCCTACGGAACTTTACCAGCCACTACGGAACTCTACGCGCCCCTACGGAACCCTGCAGAACCCTCCGGAACCTTACAGAATCCCACAGACTCCTACAGACTCCTGCGGGCACTTACACAACCCTACAGGTCCCTACGGAAATCTACGGGACTCCACGGGCCCCTAGGGAACCCTACAGATCTTGACGGAACCCTACGAGCCCCTCTGGAACCCTACAGAATACTCCAGGACCCGACGGCACTCTACAAGACCCTTAGCGACACAACGGAACCTCACTAAAACCCTATGGGCTCCTACAGAACACTGCAGGCGCCTACGGAACCCTACAGACCGCTACGGAACCCTACAGACACCTGCTGGCACTTACAGAACCCTGCAGGCCCCTACGGAACCCTACAGGTCCATACAGAACCCCACAGGGCCCTACGGAACTTTACCAGCCACTACGGAACTCTACGGGCCCCTACGGAACCCTGCAGAACCCTCCGGAACCTTACAGAATCCCACAGACTCCTGCGGGCACTTACACAACCCTACAGGCCCTTACGGAACACTGCCAGCCCCTATGGAAGGAACCCTACGGGCCCCTACAGAACACTACTGGCTCCTGTGGTACTCTACAGGCCTCTAGGGAACCTACGAAGCTCTACGGAGCCCTATGGATCCTTACGGAACAGTACGGGCCCCTTCAGACCTCTGCGGGCGCTTATGGAAACCTACAGGACCCTACGGAACTGTACGAGACTCTACAGGCCCCTACGGAACCGTACGAGACTCTACAGGTCCCTTGGGAACATCACCGGCCCCTACGGAACCCTACACAACCCTCCGGAAACATATGGCACCCTACAAGCTCCTACCAACCCCTGCGGGCACTTACACAGCCCTACAGGTCCCTACGGAAATCTACGGGACTCCACGGGCCCCTAGGGAACCCTACAGATTTCGACGGAACCTTACGAGCCCCTCTGGAACCCTACAGAATACTCCAGGACCCGACAGCACTCTACAAGACCCTTAGCGACACAACGGAACCTCACTAAAACCCTATGGGCTCCTACAGAACACTGCAGGCGCCTACGGAACCCTACAGACCGCTACGGAACCCTACAGACACCTGCTGGCACTTACAGAACCCTGCAGGCCCCTACGGAACCCTACAGGTCCATACAGAACCCCACAGGGCCCTACGGAACTTTACCAGCCACTACGGAACTCTACGGGCCCCTACGGAACCCTGCAGAACCCTCCGGAACCTTACAGAATCCCACAGACTCCTACAGACTCCTGCGGGCACTTACACAACCCTACAGGTCCCTACGGAAATCTACGGGACTCCACGGGCCCCTAGGGAACCCTACAGATCTTGACGGAACCCTACGAGCCCCTCTGGAACCCTACAGAATACTCCAGGACCCGACGGCACTCTACAAGACCCTTAGCGACACAACGGAACCTCACTAAAACCCTATGGGCTCCTACAGAACACTGCAGGCGCCTACGGAACCCTACAGACCGCTACGGAACCCTACAGACACCTGCTGGCACTTACAGAACCCTGCAGGCCCCTACGGAACCCTACAGGTCCATACAGAACCCGACAGGGCCCTACGGAACTTTACCAGCCACTACGGAACTCTACGGGCCCCTACGGAACCCTGCAGAACCCTCCGGAACCTTACAGAATCCCACAGACTCCTGCGGGCACTTACACAACCCTACAGGCCCTTACGGAACACTGCCAGCCCCTATGGAAGGAACCCTACGGGCCCCTACAGAACACTACTGGCTCCTGTGGTACTCTACAGGCCTCTAGGGAACCTACGAAGCTCTACGGAGCCCTATGGATCCTTACGGAACAGTACGGGCCCCTTCAGACCTCTGCGGGCGCTTATGGAAACCTACAGGACCCTACGGAACTGTACGAGACTCTACAGGCCCCTACGGAACCGTACGAGACTCTACAGGTCCCTTGGGAACATCACCGGCCCCTACGGAACCCTACACAACCCTCCGGAAACATATGGCACCCTACAAGCTCCTACCAACCCCTGCGGGCACTTACACAGCCCTACAGGTCCCTACGGAAATCTACGGGACTCCACGGGCCCCTAGGGAACCCTACAGATTTCGACGGAACCTTACGAGCCCCTCTGGAACCCTACAGAATACTCCAGGACCCGACAGCACTCTACAAGACCCTTAGCGACACAACGGAACCTCACTAAAACCCTATGGGCTCCTACAGAACACTGCAGGCGCCTACGGAACCCTACAGACCGCTACGGAACCCTACAGACACCTGCTGGCACTTACAGAACCCTGCAGGCCCCTACGGAACCCTACAGGTCCATACAGAACCCCACAGGGCCCTACGGAACTTTACCAGCCACTACGGAACTCTACGGGCCCCTACGGAACCCTGCAGAACCCTCCGGAACCTTACAGAATCCCACAGACTCCTACAGACTCCTGCGGGCACTTACACAACCCTACAGGTCCCTACGGAAATCTACGGGACTCCACGGGCCCCTAGGGAACCCTACAGATCTTGACGGAACCCTACGAGCCCCTCTGGAACCCTACAGAATACTCCAGGACCCGACAGCACTCTACAAGACCCTTAGCGACACAACGGAACCTCACTAAAACCCTATGGGCTCCTACAGAACACTGCAGGTGCCTACGGAACCCTACAGACCCCTACGGAATACTACCAGCCACTACGGAAACCTATGGCCCCTACGGAACTCTACGGAACCTGACAGAAACACTGTGGGCCCCTACAGGCCCTTGCGGGCACTTGCAGAACTCTGCAGGAACCCACGGAACTTTATGGAACCCTACCAGCCCCTACGGAAGCCTAAAGACCCTTGCAGGCAGTTACGGAACGGTACAGGGCCCTACGGAACTTTACCAGCCACTACGGAACTCTACGCGCCCCTACGGAACCCTGCAGAACCCTCCGGAACCTTACAGAATCCCACAGACTCCTACAGACTCCTGCGGGCACTTACACAACCCTACAGGTCCCTACGGAAATCTACGGGACTCCACGGGCCCCTAGGGAACCCTACAGATCTTGACGGAACCCTACGAGCCCCTCTGGAACCCTACAGAATACTCCAGGACCCGACGGCACTCTACAAGACCCTTAGCGACACAACGGAACCTCACTAAAACCCTATGGGCTCCTACAGAACACTGCAGGCGCCTACGGAACCCTACAGACCGCTACGGAACCCTACAGACACCTGCTGGCACTTACAGAACCCTGCAGGCCCCTACGGAACCCTACAGGTCCATACAGAACCCCACAGGGCCCTACGGAACTTTACCAGCCACTACGGAACTCTACGGGCCCCTACGGAACCCTGCAGAACCCTCCGGAACCTTACAGAATCCCACAGACTCCTGCGGGCACTTACACAACCCTACAGGCCCTTACGGAACACTGCCAGCCCCTATGGAAGGAACCCTACGGGCCCCTACAGAACACTACTGGCTCCTGTGGTACTCTACAGGCCTCTAGGGAACCTACGAAGCTCTACGGAGCCCTATGGATCCTTACGGAACAGTACGGGCCCCTTCAGACCTCTGCGGGCGCTTATGGAAACCTACAGGACCCTACGGAACTGTACGAGACTCTACAGGCCCCTACGGAACCGTACGAGACTCTACAGGTCCCTTGGGAACATCACCGGCCCCTACGGAACCCTACACAACCCTCCGGAAACATATGGCACCCTACAAGCTCCTACCAACCCCTGCGGGCACTTACACAGCCCTACAGGTCCCTACGGAAATCTACGGGACTCCACGGGCCCCTAGGGAACCCTACAGATTTCGACGGAACCTTACGAGCCCCTCTGGAACCCTACAGAATACTCCAGGACCCGACAGCACTCTACAAGACCCTTAGCGACACAACGGAACCTCACTAAAACCCTATGGGCTCCTACAGAACACTGCAGGCGCCTACGGAACCCTACAGACCGCTACGGAACCCTACAGACACCTGCTGGCACTTACAGAACCCTGCAGGCCCCTACGGAACCCTACAGGTCCATACAGAACCCCACAGGGCCCTACGGAACTTTACCAGCCACTACGGAACTCTACGGGCCCCTACGGAACCCTGCAGAACCCTCCGGAACCTTACAGAATCCCACAGACTCCTGCGGGCACTTACACAACCCTACAGGCCCTTACGGAACACTGCCAGCCCCTATGGAAGGAACCCTACGGGCCCCTACAGAACACTACTGGCTCCTGCGGTACTCTACAGGCCTCTAAGGAACCTACGAAGCTCTACGGAGCCCTATGGATCCTTACGGAACAGTACGGGCCCCTTCAGACCTCTGCGGGCGCTTATGGAAACCTACAGGACCCTACGGAACTGTACGAGACTCTACAGGCCCCTACGGAACCGTACGAGACTCTACAGGTCCCTTGGGAACATCACCGGCCCCTACGGAACCCTACACAACCCTCTGGAAACATATGGCACCCTACAAGCTCCTACCAACCCCTGCGGGCACTTACACAGCCCTACAGGTCCCTACGGAAATCTACGGGACTCCACGGGCCCCTAGGGAACCCTACAGATTTCGACGGAACCTTACGAGCCCCTCTGGAACCCTACAGAATACTCCAGGACCCGACAGCACTCTACAAGACCCTTAGCAACACAACGGAACCTCACTAAAACCCTATGGGCTCCTACAGAACACTGCAGGTGCCTACGGAACCCTACAGACCCCTACGGAATACTACCAGCCACTACGGAAACCTATGGCCCCTACGGAACTCTACGGAACCTGACAGAAACACTGTGGGCCCCTACAGGCCCTTGCGGGCACTTGCAGAACTCTGCAGGAACCCACGGAACTTTATGGAACCCTACCAGCCCCTACGGAAGCCTAAAGACCCTTGCAGGCAGTTACGGAACGGTACAGGGCCCTACGGAACTTTACCAGCCACTACGGAACTCTACGGGCCCCTACGGAACCCTGCAGAACCCTCCGGAACCTTACAGAATCCCACAGACTCCTACAGACTCCTGCGGGCACTTACACAACCCTACAGGTCTCTACGGAAATCTACGGGACTCCACGGGCCCCTAGGGAACCCTACAGATCTTGACGGAACCCTACGAGCCCCTCTGGAACCCTACAGAATACTCCAGGACCCGACGGCACTCTACAAGACCCTTAGCGACACAACGGAACCTCACTAAAACCCTATGGGCTCCTACAGAACACTGCAGGCGCCTACGGAACCCTACAGACCGCTACGGAACCCTACAGACACCTGCTGGCACTTACAGAACCCTGCAGGCCCCTACGGAACCCTACAGGTCCATACAGAACCCCACAGGGCCCTACGGAACTTTACCAGCCACTACGGAACTCTACGGGCCCCTACGGAACCCTGCAGAACCCTCCGGAACCTTACAGAATCCCACAGACTCCTGCGGGCACTTACACAACCCTACAGGCCCTTACGGAACACTGCCAGCCCCTATGGAAGGAACCCTACGGGCCCCTACAGAACACTACTGGCTCCTGTGGTACTCTACAGGCCTCTAGGGAACCTACGAAGCTCTACGGAGCCCTATGGATCCTTACGGAACAGTACGGGCCCCTTCAGACCTCTGCGGGCGCTTATGGAAACCTACAGGACCCTACGGAACTGTACGAGACTCTACAGGCCCCTACGGAACCGTACGAGACTCTACAGGTCCCTTGGGAACATCACCGGCCCCTACGGAACCCTACACAACCCTCCGGAAACATATGGCACCCTACAAGCTCCTACCAACCCCTGCGGGCACTTACACAGCCCTACAGGTCCCTACGGAAATCTACGGGACTCCACGGGCCCCTAGGGAACCCTACAGATTTCGACGGAACCTTACGAGCCCCTCTGGAACCCTACAGAATACTCCAGGACCCGACAGCACTCTACAAGACCCTTAGCGACACAACGGAACCTCACTAAAACCCTATGGGCTCCTACAGAACACTGCAGGCGCCTACGGAACCCTACAGACCGCTACGGAACCCTACAGACACCTGCTGGCACTTACAGAACCCTGCAGGCCCCTACGGAACCCTACAGGTCCATACAGAACCCCACAGGGCCCTACGGAACTTTACCAGCCACTACGGAACTCTACGGGCCCCTACGGAACCCTGCAGAACCCTCCGGAACCTTACAGAATCCCACAGACTCCTACAGACTCCTGCGGGCACTTACACAACCCTACAGGTCCCTACGGAAATCTACGGGACTCCACGGGCCCCTAGGGAACCCTACAGATCTTGACGGAACCCTACGAGCCCCTCTGGAACCCTACAGAATACTCCAGGACCCGACAGCACTCTACAAGACCCTTAGCGACACAACGGAACCTCACTAAAACCCTATGGGCTCCTACAGAACACTGCAGGTGCCTACGGAACCCTACAGACCCCTACGGAATACTACCAGCCACTACGGAAACCTATGGCCCCTACGGAACTCTACGGAACCTGACAGAAACACTGTGGGCCCCTACAGGCCCTTGCGGGCACTTGCAGAACTCTGCAGGAACCCACGGAACTTTATGGAACCCTACCAGCCCCTACGGAAGCCTAAAGACCCTTGCAGGCAGTTACGGAACGGTACAGGGCCCTACGGAACTTTACCAGCCACTACGGAACTCTACGCGCCCCTACGGAACCCTGCAGAACCCTCCGGAACCTTACAGAATCCCACAGACTCCTACAGACTCCTGCGGGCACTTACACAACCCTACAGGTCCCTACGGAAATCTACGGGACTCCACGGGCCCCTAGGGAACCCTACAGATCTTGACGGAACCCTACGAGCCCCTCTGGAACCCTACAGAATACTCCAGGACCCGACGGCACTCTACAAGACCCTTAGCGACACAACGGAACCTCACTAAAACCCTATGGGCTCCTACAGAACACTGCAGGCGCCTACGGAACCCTACAGACCGCTACGGAACCCTACAGACACCTGCTGGCACTTACAGAACCCTGCAGGCCCCTACGGAACCCTACAGGTCCATACAGAACCCCACAGGGCCCTACGGAACTTTACCAGCCACTACGGAACTCTACGGGCCCCTACGGAACCCTGCAGAACCCTCCGGAACCTTACAGAATCCCACAGACTCCTACAGACTCTTGCGGGCACTTACACAACCCTACAGGCCCTTACGGAACACTGCCAGCCCCTATGGAAGGAACCCTACGGGCCCCTACAGAACACTACTGGCTCCTGTGGTACTCTACAGGCCTCTAGGGAACCTACGAAGCTCTACGGAGCCCTATGGATCCTTACGGAACAGTACGGGCCCCTTCAGACCTCTGCGGGCGCTTATGGAAACCTACAGGACCCTACGGAACTGTACGAGACTCTACAGGCCCCTACGGAACCGTACGAGACTCTACAGGTCCCTTGGGAACATCACCGGCCCCTACGGAACCCTACACAACCCTCCGGAAACATATGGCACCCTACAAGCTCCTACCAACCCCTGCGGGCACTTACACAGCCCTACAGGTCCCTACGGAAATCTACGGGACTCCACGGGCCCCTAGGGAACCCTACAGATTTCGACGGAACCTTACGAGCCCCTCTGGAACCCTACAGAATACTCCAGGACCCGACAGCACTCTACAAGACCCTTAGCGACACAACGGAACCTCACTAAAACCCTATGGGCTCCTACAGAACACTGCAGGCGCCTACGGAACCCTACAGACCGCTACGGAACCCTACAGACACCTGCTGGCACTTACAGAACCCTGCAGGCCCCTACGGAACCCTACAGGTCCATACAGAACCCCACAGGGCCCTACGGAACTTTACCAGCCACTACGGAACTCTACGGGCCCCTACGGAACCCTGCAGAACCCTCCGGAACCTTACAGAATCCCACAGACTCCTACAGACTCCTGCGGGCACTTACACAACCCTACAGGTCCCTACGGAAATCTACGGGACTCCACGGGCCCCTAGGGAACCCTACAGATCTTGACGGAACCCTACGAGCCCCTCTGGAACCCTACAGAATACTCCAGGACCCGACAGCACTCTACAAGACCCTTAGCGACACAACGGAACCTCACTAAAACCCTATGGGCTCCTACAGAACACTGCAGGTGCCTACGGAACCCTACAGACCCCTACGGAATACTACCAGCCACTACGGAAACCTATGGCCCCTACGGAACTCTACGGAACCTGACAGAAACACTGTGGGCCCCTACAGGCCCTTGCGGGCACTTGCAGAACTCTGCAGGAACCCACGGAACTTTATGGAACCCTACCAGCCCCTACGGAAGCCTAAAGACCCTTGCAGGCAGTTACGGAACGGTACAGGGCCCTACGGAACTTTACCAGCCACTACGGAACTCTACGCGCCCCTACGGAACCCTGCAGAACCCTCCGGAACCTTACAGAATCCCACAGACTCCTACAGACTCCTGCGGGCACTTACACAACCCTACAGGTCCCTACGGAAATCTACGGGACTCCACGGGCCCCTAGGGAACCCTACAGATCTTGATGGAACCCTACGAGCCCCTCTGGAACCCTACAGAATACTCCAGGACCCGACGGCACTCTACAAGACCCTTAGCGACACAACGGAACCTCACTAAAACCCTATGGGCTCCTACAGAACACTGCAGGCGCCTACGGAACCCTACAGACCGCTACGGAACCCTACAGACACCTGCTGGCACTTACAGAACCCTGCAGGCCCCTACGGAACCCTACAGGTCCATACAGAACCCCACAGGGCCCTACGGAACTTTACCAGCCACTACGGAACTCTACGGGCCCCTACGGAACCCTGCAGAACCCTCCGGAACCTTACAGAATCCCACAGACTCCTGCGGGCACTTACACAACCCTACAGGCCCTTACGGAACACTGCCAGCCCCTATGGAAGGAACCCTACGGGCCCCTACAGAACACTACTGGCTCCTGTGGTACTCTACAGGCCTCTAGGGAACCTACGAAGCTCTACGGAGCCCTATGGATCCTTACGGAACAGTACGGGCCCCTTCAGACCTCTGCGGGCGCTTATGGAAACCTACAGGACCCTACGGAACTGTACGAGACTCTACAGGCCCCTACGGAACCGTACGAGACTCTACAGGTCCCTTGGGAACATCACCGGCCCCTACGGAACCCTACACAACCCTCCGGAAACATATGGCACCCTACAAGCTCCTACCAACCCCTGCGGGCACTTACACAGCCCTACAGGTCCCTACGGAAATCTACGGGACTCCACGGGCCCCTAGGGAACCCTACAGATTTCGACGGAACCTTACGAGCCCCTCTGGAACCCTACAGAATACTCCAGGACCCGACAGCACTCTACAAGACCCTTAGCGACACAACGGAACCTCACTAAAACCCTATGGGCTCCTACAGAACACTGCAGGCGCCTACGGAACCCTACAGACCGCTACGGAACCCTACAGACACCTGCTGGCACTTACAGAACCCTGCAGGCCCCTACGGAACCCTACAGGTCCATACAGAACCCCACAGGGCCCTACAGAACTTTACCAGCCACTACGGAACTCTACGGGCCCCTACGGAACCCTGCAGAACCCTCCGGAACCTTACAGAATCCCACAGACTCCTACAGACTCCTGCGGGCACTTACACAACCCTACAGGTCCCTACGGAAATCTACGGGACTCCACGGGCCCCTAGGGAACCCTACAGATCTTGACGGAACCCTACGAGCCCCTCTGGAACCCTACAGAATACTCCAGGACCCGACAGCACTCTACAAGACCCTTAGCGACACAACGGAACCTCACTAAAACCCTATGGGCTCCTACAGAACACTGCAGGTGCCTACGGAACCCTACAGACCCCTACGGAATACTACCAGCCACTACGGAAACCTATGGCCCCTACGGAACTCTACGGAACCTGACAGAAACACTGTGGGCCCCTACAGGCCCTTACGGGCACTTGCAGAACTCTGCAGGAACCCACGGAACTTTATGGAACCCTACCAGCCCCTACGGAAGCCTAAAGACCCTTGCAGGCAGTTACGGAAAACCACAGGCCCCTACGGAACCCTACAGACACCTGCTGGCACTTACAGAACCCTGCAGGCCCCTACGGAACCCTACAGGTCCATACAGAACCCCACAGGGCCCTACGGAACTTTACCAGCCACTACGGAACTCTACGGGCCCCTACGGAACCCTGCAGAACCCTCCGGAACCTTACAGAATCCCACAGACTCCTGCGGGCACTTACACAACCCTACAGGCCCTTACGGAACACTGCCAGCCCCTATGGAAGGAACCCTACGGGCCCCTACAGAACACTACTGGCTCCTGTGGTACTCTACAGGCCTCTAGGGAACCTACGAAGCTCTACGGAGCCCTATGGATCCTTACGGAACAGTACGGGCCCCTTCAGACCTCTGCGGGCGCTTATGGAAACCTACAGGACCCTACGGAACTGTACGAGACTCTACAGGCCCCTACGGAACCGTACGAGACTCTACAGGTCCCTTGGGAACATCACCGGCCCCTACGGAACCCTACACAACCCTCCGGAAACATATGGCACCCTACAAGCTCCTACCAACCCCTGCGGGCACTTACACAGCCCTACAGGTCCCTACGGAAATCTACGGGACTCCACGGGCCCCTAGGGAACCCTACAGATTTCGACGGAACCTTACGAGCCCCTCTGGAACCCTACAGAATACTCCAGGACCCGACAGCACTCTACAAGACCCTTAGCGACACAACGGAACCTCACTAAAACCCTATGGGCTCCTACAGAACACTGCAGGCGCCTACGGAACCCTACAGACCGCTACGGAACCCTACAGACACCTGCTGGCACTTACAGAACCCTGCAGGCCCCTACGGAACCCTACAGGTCCATACAGAACCCCACAGGGCCCTACGGAACTTTACCAGCCACTATGGAACTCTACGGGCCCCTACGGAACCCTGCAGAACCCTCCGGAACCTTACAGAATCCCACAGACTCCTACAGACTCCTGCGGGCACTTACACAACCCTACAGGTCCCTACGGAAATCTACGGGACTCCACGGGCCCCTAGGGAACCCTACAGATCTTGACGGAACCCTACGAGCCCCTCTGGAACCCTACAGAATACTCCAGGACCCGACAGCACTCTACAAGACCCTTAGCGACACAACGGAACCTCACTAAAACCCTATGGGCTCCTACAGAACACTGCAGGTGCCTACGGAACCCTACAGACCCCTACGGAATACTACCAGCCACTACGGAAACCTATGGCCCCTACGGAACTCTACGGAACCTGACAGAAACACTGTGGGCCCCTACAGGCCCTTACGGGCACTTGCAGAACTCTGCAGGAACCCACGGAACTTTATGGAACCCTACCAGCCCCTACGGAAGCCTAAAGACCCTTGCAGGCAGTTACGGAAAACCACAGGCCCCTACGGAACCCTACAGACACCTGCTGGCACTTACAGAACCCTGCAGGCCCCTACGGAACCCTACAGGTCCATACAGAACCCCACAGGGCCCTACGGAACTTTACCAGCCACTACGGAACTCTACGGGCCCCTACGGAACCCTGCAGAACCCTCCGGAACCTTACAGAATCCCACAGACTCCTGCGGGCACTTACACAACCCTACAGGCCCTTACGGAACACTGCCAGCCCCTATGGAAGGAACCCTACGGGCCCCTACAGAACACTACTGGCTCCTGTGGTACTCTACAGGCCTCTAGGGAACCTACGAAGCTCTACGGAGCCCTATGGATCCTTACGGAACAGTACGGGCCCCTTCAGACCTCTGCGGGCGCTTATGGAAACCTACAGGACCCTACGGAACTGTACGAGACTCTACAGGCCCCTACGGAACCGTACGAGACTCTACAGGTCCCTTGGGAACATCACCGGCCCCTACGGAACCCTACACAACCCTCCGGAAACATATGGCACCCTACAAGCTCCTACCAACCCCTGCGGGCACTTACACAGCCCTACAGGTCCCTACGGAAATCTACGGGACTCCACGGGCCCCTAGGGAACCCTACAGATTTCGACGGAACCTTACGAGCCCCTCTGGAACCCTACAGAATACTCCAGGACCCGACAGCACTCTACAAGACCCTTAGCGACACAACGGAACCTCACTAAAACCCTATGGGCTCCTACAGAACACTGCAGGCGCCTACGGAACCCTACAGACCGCTACGGAACCCTACAGACACCTGCTGGCACTTACAGAACCCTGCAGGCCCCTACGGAACCCTACAGGTCCATACAGAACCCCACAGGGCCCTACGGAACTTTACCAGCCACTACGGAACTCTACGGGCCCCTACGGAACCCTGCAGAACCCTCCGGAACCTTACAGAATCCCACAGACTCCTACAGACTCCTGCGGGCACTTACACAACCCTACAGGTCCCTACGGAAATCTACGGGACTCCACGGGCCCCTAGGGAACCCTACAGATCTTGACGGAACCCTACGAGCCCCTCTGGAACCCTACAGAATACTCCAGGACCCGACAGCACTCTACAAGACCCTTAGCGACACAACGGAACCTCACTAAAACCCTATGGGCTCCTACAGAACACTGCAGGTGCCTACGGAACCCTACAGACCCCTACGGAATACTACCAGCCATTACGGAAACCTATGGCCCCTACGGAACTCTACGGAACCTGACAGAAACACTGTGGGCCCCTACAGGCCCTTGCGGGCACTTGCAGAACTCTGCAGGAACCCATGGAACTTTATGGAACCCTACCAGCCCCTACGGAAGCCTAAAGACCCTTGCAGGCAGTTACGGAACGGTACAGGGCCCTACGGAACTTTACCAGCCACTACGGAACTCTACGCGCCCCTACGGAACCCTGCAGAACCCTCCGGAACCTTACAGAATCCCACAGACTCCTACAGACTCCTGCGGGCACTTACACAACCCTACAGGTCCCTACGGAAATCTACGGGACTCCACGGGCCCCTAGGGAACCCTACAGATCTTGACGGAACCCTACGAGCCCCTCTGGAACCCTACAGAATACTCCAGGACCCGACGGCACTCTACAAGACCCTTAGCGACACAACGGAACCTCACTAAAACCCTATGGGCTCCTACAGAACACTGCAGGCGCCTACGGAACCCTACAGACCGCTACGGAACCCTACAGACACCTGCTGGCACTTACAGAACCCTGCAGGCCCCTACGGAACCCTACAGGTCCATACAGAACCCCACAGGGCCCTACGGAACTTTACCAGCCACTACGGAACTCTACGGGCCCCTACGGAACCCTGCAGAACCTTACAGAATCCCACAGACTCCTGCGGGCACTTACACAACCCTACAGGCCCTTACGGAACACTGCCAGCCCCTATGGAAGGAACCCTACGGGCCCCTACAGAACACTACTGGCTCCTGCGGTACTCTACAGGCCTCTAAGGAACCTACGAAGCTCTACGGAGCCCTATGGATCCTTACGGAACAGTACGGGCCCCTTCAGACCTCTGCGGGCGCTTATGGAAACCTACAGGACCCTACGGAACTGTACGAGACTCTACAGGCCCCTACGGAACCGTACGAGACTCTACAGGTCCCTTGGGAACATCACCGGCCCCTACGGAACCCTACACAACCCTCTGGAAACATATGGCACCCTACAAGCTCCTACCAACCCCTGCGGGCACTTACACAACCCTACAGGTCCCTACGGAAATCTACGGGACTCCACGGGCCCCTAGGGAACCCTACAGATTTCGACGGAACCTTACGAGCCCCTCTGGAACCCTACAGAATACTCCAGGACCCGACAGCACTCTACAAGACCCTTAGCAACACAACGGAACCTCACTAAAACCCTATGGGCTCCTACAGAACACTGCAGGTGCCTACGGAACCCTACAGACCCCTACGGAATACTACCAGCCACTACGGAAACCTATGGCCCCTACGGAACTCTACGGAACCTGACAGAAACACTGTGGGCCCCTACAGGCCCTTGCGGGCACTTGCAGAACTCTGCAGGAACCCACGGAACTTTATGGAACCCTACCAGCCCCTACGGAAGCCTAAAGACCCTTGCAGGCAGTTACGGAACGGTACAGGGCCCTACGGAACTTTACCAGCCACTACGGAACTCTACGCGCCCCTACGGAACCCTGCAGAACCCTCCGGAACCTTACAGAATCCCACAGACTCCTACAGACTCCTGCGGGCACTTACACAACCCTACAGGTCCCTACGGAAATCTACGGGACTCCACGGGCCCCTAGGGAACCCTACAGATCTTGACGGAACCCTACGAGCCCCTCTGGAACCCTACAGAATACTCCAGGACCCGACGGCACTCTACAAGACCCTTAGCGACACAACGGAACCTCACTAAAACCCTATGGGCTCCTACAGAACACTGCAGGCGCCTACGGAACCCTACAGACCGCTACGGAACCCTACAGACACCTGCTGGCACTTACAGAACCCTGCAGGCCCCTACGGAACCCTACAGGTCCATACAGAACCCCACAGGGCCCTACGGAACTTTACCAGCCACTACGGAACTCTACGGGCCCCTACGGAACCCTGCAGAACCCTCCGGAACCTTACAGAATCCCACAGACTCCTGCGGGCACTTACACAACCCTACAGGCCCTTACGGAACACTGCCAGCCCCTATGGAAGGAACCCTACGGGCCCCTACAGAACACTACTGGCTCCTGTGGTACTCTACAGGCCTCTAGGGAACCTACGAAGCTCTACGGAGCCCTATGGATCCTTACGGAACAGTACGGGCCCCTTCAGACCTCTGCGGGCGCTTATGGAAACCTACAGGACCCTACGGAACTGTACGAGACTCTACAGGCCCCTACGGAACCGTACGAGACTCTACAGGTCCCTTGGGAACATCACCGGCCCCTACGGAACCCTACACAACCCTCCGGAAACATATGGCACCCTACAAGCTCCTACCAACCCCTGCGGGCACTTACACAGCCCTACAGGTCCCTACGGAAATCTACGGGACTCCACGGGCCCCTAGGGAACCCTACAGATTTCGACGGAACCTTACGAGCCCCTCTGGAACCCTACAGAATACTCCAGGACCCGACAGCACTCTACAAGACCCTTAGCGACACAACGGAACCTCACTAAAACCCTATGGGCTCCTACAGAACACTGCAGGCGCCTACGGAACCCTACAGACCGCTACGGAACCCTACAGACACCTGCTGGCACTTACAGAACCCTGCAGGCCCCTACGGAACCCTACAGGTCCATACAGAACCCCACAGGGCCCTACAGAACTTTACCAGCCACTACGGAACTCTACGGGCCCCTACGGAACCCTGCAGAACCCTCCGGAACCTTACAGAATCCCACAGACTCCTACAGACTCCTGCGGGCACTTACACAACCCTACAGGTCCCTACGGAAATCTACGGGACTCCACGGGCCCCTAGGGAACCCTACAGATCTTGACGGAACCCTACGAGCCCCTCTGGAACCCTACAGAATACTCCAGGACCCGACAGCACTCTACAAGACCCTTAGCGACACAACGGAACCTCACTAAAACCCTATGGGCTCCTACAGAACACTGCAGGTGCCTACGGAACCCTACAGACCCCTACGGAATACTACCAGCCACTACGGAAACCTATGGCCCCTACGGAACTCTACGGAACCTGACAGAAACACTGTGGGCCCCTACAGGCCCTTACGGGCACTTGCAGAACTCTGCAGGAACCCACGGAACTTTATGGAACCCTACCAGCCCCTACGGAAGCCTAAAGACCCTTGCAGGCAGTTACGGAAAACCACAGGCCCCTACGGAACCCTACAGACACCTGCTGGCACTTACAGAACCCTGCAGGCCCCTACGGAACCCTACAGGTCCATACAGAACCCGACAGGGCCCTACGGAACTTTACCAGCCACTACGGAACTCTACGGGCCCCTACGGAACCCTGCAGAACCCTCCGGAACCTTACAGAATCCCACAGACTCCTGCGGGCACTTACACAACCCTACAGGCCCTTACGGAACACTGCCAGCCCCTATGGAAGGAACCCTACGGGCCCCTACAGAACACTACTGGCTCCTGCGGTACTCTACAGGCCTCTAAGGAACCTACGAAGCTCTACGGAGCCCTATGGATCCTTACGGAACAGTACGGGCCCCTTCAGACCTCTGCGGGCACTTATGGAAACCTACAGGACCCTACGGAACTGTACGAGACTCTACAGGCCCCTACGGAACTGTACGAGACTCTACAGGTCCCTTGGGAACATCACCGGCCCCTACGGAACCCTACACAACCCTCTGGAAACATATGGCACCCTACAAGCTCCTACCAACCCCTGCGGGCACTTACACAACCCTACAGGTCCCTACGGAAATCTACGGGACTCCACGGGCCCCTAGGGAACCCTACAGATTTCGACGGAACCTTACGAGCCCCTCTGGAACCCTACAGAATACTCCAGGACCCGACAGCACTCTACAAGACCCTTAGCAACACAACGGAACCTCACTAAAACCCTATGGGCTCCTACAGAACACTGCAGGTGCCTACGGAACCCTACAGACCCCTACGGAATACTACCAGCCACTACGGAAACCTATGGCCCCTACGGAACTCTACGGAACCTGACAGAAACACTGTGGGCCCCTACAGGCCCTTGCGGGCACTTGCAGAACTCTGCAGGAACCCACGGAACTTTATGGAACCCTACCAGCCCCTACGGAAGCCTAAAGACCCTTGCAGGCAGTTACGGAACGGTACAGGGCCCTACGGAACCCTACAGACACCTGCTGGCACTTACAGAACCCTGCAGGCCCCTACGGAACCCTACAGGTCCATACAGAACCCCACAGGGCCCTACGGAACTTTACCAGCCACTACGGAACTCTACGGGCCCCTACGGAACCCTGCAGAACCCTCCGGAACCTTACAGAATCCCACAGACTCCTGCGGGCACTTACACAACCCTACAGGCCCTTACGGAACACTGCCAGCCCCTATGGAAGGAACCCTACGGGCCCCTACAGAACACTACTGGCTCCTGTGGTACTCTACAGGCCTCTAGGGAACCTACGAAGCTCTACGGAGCCCTATGGATCCTTACGGAACAGTACGGGCCCCTTCAGACCTCTGCGGGCGCTTATGGAAACCTACAGGACCCTACGGAACTGTACGAGACTCTACAGGCCCCTACGGAACCGTACGAGACTCTACAGGTCCCTTGGGAACATCACCGGCCCCTACGGAACCCTACACAACCCTCCGGAAACATATGGCACCCTACAAGCTCCTACCAACCCCTGCGGGCACTTACACAGCCCTACAGGTCCCTACGGAAATCTACGGGACTCCACGGGCCCCTAGGGAACCCTACAGATTTCGACGGAACCTTACGAGCCCCTCTGGAACCCTACAGAATACTCCAGGACCCGACAGCACTCTACAAGACCCTTAGCGACACAACGGAACCTCACTAAAACCCTATGGGCTCCTACAGAACACTGCAGGAGCCTACGGAACCCTACAGACCCCTACGGAATACTACCAGCCACTACGGAAACCTATGGCCCCTACGGAACTCTACGGAACCTGACAGAAACACTGTGGGCCCCTACAGGCCCTTGCGGGCACTTGCAGAACTCTCCAGGAACCCACGGAACTTTATGGAACCCTACCAGCCCCTACGGAAGCCTAAAGACCCTTGCAGGCAGTTACGGAACGGTACAGGGCCCTACGGAACTTTACCAGCCACTACGGAACTCTACGGGCCCCTACGGAACCCTGCAGAACCCTCCGGAACCTTACAGAATCCCACAGACTCCTACAGACTCCTGCGGGCACTTACACAACCCTACAGGTCCCTACGGAAATCTACGGGACTCCACGGGCCCCTAGGGAACCCTACAGATCTTGACGGAACCCTACGAGCCCCTCTGGAACCCTACAGAATACTCCAGGACCCGACGGCACTCTACAAGACCCTTAGCGACACAATGGAACCTCACTAAAACCCTATGGGCTCCTACAGAACACTGCAGGCGCCTACGGAACCCTACAGACCGCTACGGAACCCTACAGACACCTGCTGGCACTTACAGAACCCTGCAGGCCCCTACGGAACCCTACAGGTCCATACAGAACCCCACAGGGCCCTACGGAACTTTACCAGCCACTACGGAACTCTACGGGCCCCTACGGAACCCTGCAGAACCCTCCGGAACCTTACAGAATCCCACAGACTCCTGCGGGCACTTACACAACCCTACAGGCCCTTACGGAACACTGCCAGCCCCTATGGAAGGAACCCTACGGGCCCCTACAGAACACTACTGGCTCCTGCGGTACTCTACAGGCCTCTAGGGAACCTACGAAGCTCTACGGAGCCCTATGGATCCTTACGGAACAGTACGGGCCCCTTCAGACCTCTGCGGGCGCTTATGGAAACCTACAGGACCCTACGGAACTGTACGAGACTCTACAGGCCCCTACGGAACCGTACGAGACTCTACAGGTCCCTTGGGAACATCACCGGCCCCTACGGAACCCTACACAACCCTCCGGAAACATATGGCACCCTACAAGCTCCTACCAACCCCTGCGGGCACTTACACAGCCCTACAGGTCCCTACGGAAATCTACGGGACTCCACGGGCCCCTAGGGAACCCTACAGATTTCGACGGAACCTTACGAGCCCCTCTGGAACCCTACAGAATACTCCAGGACCCGACAGCACTCTACAAGACCCTTAGCGACACAACGGAACCTCACTAAAACCCTATGGGCTCCTACAGAACACTGCAGGTGCCTACGGAACCCTACAGACCCCTACGGAATACTACCAGTCACTACGGAAACCTATGGCCCCTACGGAACTCTACGGAACCTGACAGAAACACTGTGGGCCCCTACAGGCCCTTGCGGGCACTTGCAGAACTCTGCAGGAACCCACGGAACTTTATGGAACCCTACCAGCCCCTACGGAAGCCTAAAGACCCTTGCAGGCAGTTACGGAACGGTACAGGGCCCTACGGAACTTTACCAGCCACTACGGAACTCTACGGGCCCCTACGGAACCCTGCAGAACCCTCCGGAACCTTACAGAATCCCACAGACTCCTACAGACTCCTGCGGGCACTTACACAACCCTACAGGTCCCTACGGAAATCTACGGGACTCCACGGGCCCCTAGGGAACCCTACAGATCTTGACGGAACCCTACGAGCCCCTCTGGAACCCTACAGAATACTCCAGGACCCGACGGCACTCTACAAGACCCTTAGCGACACAACGGAACCTCACTAAAACCCTATGGGCTCCTACAGAACACTGCAGGCGCCTACGGAACCCTACAGACCGCTACGGAACCCTACAGACACCTGCTGGCACTTACAGAACCCTGCAGGCCCCTACGGAACCCTACAGGTCCATACAGAACCCCACAGGGCCCTACGGAACTTTACCAGCCACTACGGAACTCTACGGGCCCCTACGGAACCCTGCAGAACCCTCCGGAACCTTACAGAATCCCACAGACTCCTACAGACTCCTGCGGGCACTTACACAACCCTACAGGTCCCTACGGAAATCTACGGGACTCCACGGGCCCCTAGGGAACCCTACAGATCTTGACGGAACCCTACGAGCCCCTCTGGAACCCTACAGAATACTCCAGGACCCGACGGCACTCTACAAGACCCTTAGCGACACAACGGAACCTCACTAAAACCCTATGGGCTCCTACAGAACACTGCAGGCGCCTACGGAACCCTACAGACCGCTACGGAACCCTACAGACACCTGCTGGCACTTACAGAACCCTGCAGGCCCCTACGGAACCCTACAGGTCCATACAGAACCCGACAGGGCCCTACGGAACTTTACCAGCCACTACGGAACTCTACGGGCCCCTACGGAACCCTGCAGAACCCTCCGGAACCTTACAGAATCCCACAGACTCCTGCGGGCACTTACACAACCCTACAGGCCCTTACGGAACACTGCCAGCCCCTATGGAAGGAACCCTACGGGCCCCTACAGAACACTACTGGCTCCTGCGGTACTCTACAGGCCTCTAAGGAACCTACGAAGCTCTACGGAGCCCTATGGATCCTTACGGAACAGTACGGGCCCCTTCAGACCTCTGCGGGCACTTATGGAAACCTACAGGACCCTACGGAACTGTACGAGACTCTACAGGCCCCTACGGAACCGTACGAGACTCTACAGGTCCCTTGGGAACATCACCGGCCCCTACGGAACCCTACACAACCCTCTGGAAACATATGGCACCCTACAAGCTCCTACCAACCCCTGCGGGCACTTACACAACCCTACAGGTCCCTACGGAAATCTACGGGACTCCACGGGCCCCTAGGGAACCCTACAGATTTCGACGGAACCTTACGAGCCCCTCTGGAACCCTACAGAATACTCCAGGACCCGACAGCACTCTACAAGACCCTTAGCAACACAACGGAACCTCACTAAAACCCTATGGGCTCCTACAGAACACTGCAGGTGCCTACGGAACCCTACAGACCCCTACGGAATACTACCAGCCACTACGGAAACCTATGGCCCCTACGGAACTCTACGGAACCTGACAGAAACACTGTGGGCCCCTACAGGCCCTTGCGGGCACTTGCAGAACTCTGCAGGAACCCACGGAACTTTATGGAACCCTACCAGCCCCTACGGAAGCCTAAAGACCCTTGCAGGCAGTTACGGAACGGTACAGGGCCCTACGGAACCCTACAGACACCTGCTGGCACTTACAGAACCCTGCAGGCCCCTACGGAACCCTACAGGTCCATACAGAACCCCACAGGGCCCTACGGAACTTTACCAGCCACTACGGAACTCTACGGGCCCCTACGGAACCCTGCAGAACCCTCCGGAACCTTACAGAATCCCACAGACTCCTGCGGGCACTTACACAACCCTACAGGCCCTTACGGAACACTGCCAGCCCCTATGGAAGGAACCCTACGGGCCCCTACAGAACACTACTGGCTCCTGTGGTACTCTACAGGCCTCTAGGGAACCTACGAAGCTCTACGGAGCCCTATGGATCCTTACGGAACAGTACGGGCCCCTTCAGACCTCTGCGGGCGCTTATGGAAACCTACAGGACCCTACGGAACTGTACGAGACTCTACAGGCCCCTACGGAACCGTACGAGACTCTACAGGTCCCTTGGGAACATCACCGGCCCCTACGGAACCCTACACAACCCTCCGGAAACATATGGCACCCTACAAGCTCCTACCAACCCCTGCGGGCACTTACACAGCCCTACAGGTCCCTACGGAAATCTACGGGACTCCACGGGCCCCTAGGGAACCCTACAGATTTCGACGGAACCTTACGAGCCCCTCTGGAACCCTACAGAATACTCCAGGACCCGACAGCACTCTACAAGACCCTTAGCGACACAACGGAACCTCACTAAAACCCTATGGGCTCCTACAGAACACTGCAGGAGCCTACGGAACCCTACAGACCCCTACGGAATACTACCAGCCACTACGGAAACCTATGGCCCCTACGGAACTCTACGGAACCTGACAGAAACACTGTGGGCCCCTACAGGCCCTTGCGGGCACTTGCAGAACTCTCCAGGAACCCACGGAACTTTATGGAACCCTACCAGCCCCTACGGAAGCCTAAAGACCCTTGCAGGCAGTTACGGAACGGTACAGGGCCCTACGGAACTTTACCAGCCACTACGGAACTCTACGGGCCCCTACGGAACCCTGCAGAACCCTCCGGAACCTTACAGAATCCCACAGACTCCTACAGACTCCTGCGGGCACTTACACAACCCTACAGGTCCCTACGGAAATCTACGGGACTCCACGGGCCCCTAGGGAACCCTACAGATCTTGACGGAACCCTACGAGCCCCTCTGGAACCCTACAGAATACTCCAGGACCCGACGGCACTCTACAAGACCCTTAGCGACACAATGGAACCTCACTAAAACCCTATGGGCTCCTACAGAACACTGCAGGCGCCTACGGAACCCTACAGACCGCTACGGAACCCTACAGACACCTGCTGGCACTTACAGAACCCTGCAGGCCCCTACGGAACCCTACAGGTCCATACAGAACCCCACAGGGCCCTACGGAACTTTACCAGCCACTACGGAACTCTACGGGCCCCTACGGAACCCTGCAGAACCCTCCGGAACCTTACAGAATCCCACAGACTCCTGCGGGCACTTACACAACCCTACAGGCCCTTACGGAACACTGCCAGCCCCTATGGAAGGAACCCTACGGGCCCCTACAGAACACTACTGGCTCCTGCGGTACTCTACAGGCCTCTAGGGAACCTACGAAGCTCTACGGAGCCCTATGGATCCTTACGGAACAGTACGGGCCCCTTCAGACCTCTGCGGGCGCTTATGGAAACCTACAGGACCCTACGGAACTGTACGAGACTCTACAGGCCCCTACGGAACCGTACGAGACTCTACAGGTCCCTTGGGAACATCACCGGCCCCTACGGAACCCTACACAACCCTCCGGAAACATATGGCACCCTACAAGCTCCTACCAACCCCTGCGGGCACTTACACAGCCCTACAGGTCCCTACGGAAATCTACGGGACTCCACGGGCCCCTAGGGAACCCTACAGATTTCGACGGAACCTTACGAGCCCCTCTGGAACCCTACAGAATACTCCAGGACCCGACAGCACTCTACAAGACCCTTAGCGACACAACGGAACCTCACTAAAACCCTATGGGCTCCTACAGAACACTGCAGGTGCCTACGGAACCCTACAGACCCCTACGGAATACTACCAGTCACTACGGAAACCTATGGCCCCTACGGAACTCTACGGAACCTGACAGAAACACTGTGGGCCCCTACAGGCCCTTGCGGGCACTTGCAGAACTCTGCAGGAACCCACGGAACTTTATGGAACCCTACCAGCCCCTACGGAAGCCTAAAGACCCTTGCAGGCAGTTACGGAACGGTACAGGGCCCTACGGAACTTTACCAGCCACTACGGAACTCTACGGGCCCCTACGGAACCCTGCAGAACCCTCCGGAACCTTACAGAATCCCACAGACTCCTACAGACTCCTGCGGGCACTTACACAACCCTACAGGTCCCTACGGAAATCTACGGGACTCCACGGGCCCCTAGGGAACCCTACAGATCTTGACGGAACCCTACGAGCCCCTCTGGAACCCTACAGAATACTCCAGGACCCGACGGCACTCTACAAGACCCTTAGCGACACAACGGAACCTCACTAAAACCCTATGGGCTCCTACAGAACACTGCAGGCGCCTACGGAACCCTACAGACCGCTACGGAACCCTACAGACACCTGCTGGCACTTACAGAACCCTGCAGGCCCCTACGGAACCCTACAGGTCCATACAGAACCCCACAGGGCCCTACGGAACTTTACCAGCCACTACGGAACTCTACGGGCCCCTACGGAACCCTGCAGAACCCTCCGGAACCTTACAGAATCCCACAGACTCCTACAGACTCCTGCGGGCACTTACACAACCCTACAGGTCCCTACGGAAATCTACGGGACTCCACGGGCCCCTAGGGAACCCTACAGATCTTGACGGAACCCTACGAGCCCCTCTGGAACCCTACAGAATACTCCAGGACCCGACGGCACTCTACAAGACCCTTAGCGACACAACGGAACCTCACTAAAACCCTATGGGCTCCTACAGAACACTGCAGGCGCCTACGGAACCCTACAGACCGCTACGGAACCCTACAGACACCTGCTGGCACTTACAGAACCCTGCAGGCCCCTACGGAACCCTACAGGTCCATACAGAACCCCACAGGGCCCTACGGAACTTTACCAGCCACTACGGAACTCTACGGGCCCCTACGGAACCCTGCAGAACCCTCCGGAACCTTACAGAATCCCACAGACTCCTGCGGGCACTTACACAACCCTACAGGCCCTTACGGAACACTGCCAGCCCCTATGGAAGGAACCCTACGGGCCCCTACAGAACACTACTGGCTCCTGCGGTACTCTACAGGCCTCTAGGGAACCTACGAAGCTCTACGGAGCCCTATGGATCCTTACGGAACAGTACGGGCCCCTTCAGACCTCTGCGGGCGCTTATGGAAACCTACAGGACCCTACGGAACTGTACGAGACTCTACAGGCCCCTACGGAACCGTACGAGACTCTACAGGTCCCTTGGGAACATCACCGGCCCCTACGGAACCCTACACAACCCTCCGGAAACATATGGCACCCTACAAGCTCCTACCAACCCCTGCGGGCACTTACACAGCCCTACAGGTCCCTACGGAAATCTACGGGACTCCACGGGCCCCTAGGGAACCCTACAGATTTCGACGGAACCTTACGAGCCCCTCTGGAACCCTACAGAATACTCCAGGACCCGACAGCACTCTACAAGACCCTTAGCAACACAACGGAACCTCACTAAAACCCTATGGGCTCCTACAGAACACTGCAGGTGCCTACGGAACCCTACAGACCCCTACGGAATACTACCAGCCACTACGGAAACCTATGGCCCCTACGGAACTCTACGGAACCTGACAGAAACACTGTGGGCCCCTACAGGCCCTTGCGGGCACTTGCAGAACTCTGCAGGAACCCACGGAACTTTATGGAACCCTACCAGCCCCTACGGAAGCCTAAAGACCCTTGCAGGCAGTTACGGAACGGTACAGGGCCCTACGGAACTTTACCAGCCACTACGGAACTCTACGCGCCCCTACGGAACCCTGCAGAACCCTCCGGAACCTTACAGAACCCCACAGACTCCTACAGACTCCTGCGGGCACTTACACAACCCTACAGGTCCCTACGGAAATCTACGGGACTCCACGGGCCCCTAGGGAACCCTACAGATCTTGACGGAACCCTACGAGCCCCTCTGGAACCCTACAGAATACTCCAGGACCCGACGGCACTCTACAAGACCCTTAGCGACACAACGGAACCTCACTAAAACCCTATGGGCTCCTACAGAACACTGCAGGCGCCTACGGAACCCTACAGACCGCTACGGAACCCTACAGACACCTGCTGGCACTTACAGAACCCTGCAAGCCCCTACGGAACCCTACAGGTCCATACAGAACCCCACAGGGCCCTACGGAACTTTACCAGCCACTACGGAACTCTACGGGCCCCTACGGAACCCTGCAGAACCCTCCGGAACCTTACAGAATCCCACAGACTCCTACAGACTCCTGCGGGCACTTACACAACCCTACAGGCCCTTACGGAACACTGCCAGCCCCTATGGAAGGAACCCTACGGGCCCCTACAGAACACTACTGGCTCCTGCGGTACTCTACAGGCCTCTAAGGAACCTACGAAGCTCTACGGAGCCCTATGGATCCTTACGGAACAGTACGGGCCCCTTCAGACCTCTGCGGGCGCTTATGGAAACCTACAGGACCCTACGGAACTGTACGAGACTCTACAGGCCCCTACGGAACCGTACGAGACTCTACAGGTCCCTTGGGAACATCACCGGCCCCTACGGAACCCTACACAACCCTCCGGAAACATATGGCACCCTACAAGCTCCTACCAACCCCTGCGGGCACTTACACAACCCTACAGGTCCCTACGGAAATCTACGGGACTCCACGGGCCCCTAGGGAACCCTACAGATTTCGACGGAACCTTACGAGCCCCTCTGGAACCCTACAGAATACCCCAGGACCCGACAGCACTCTACAAGACCCTTAGCAACACAACGGAACCTCACTAAAACCCTATGGGCTCCTACAGAACACTGCAGGTGCCTACGGAACCCTACAGACCCCTACGGAATACTACCAGCCACTACGGAAACCTATGGCCCCTACGGAACTCTACGGAACCTGACAGAAACACTGTGGGCCCCTACAGGCCCTTGCGGGCACTTGCAGAACTCTGCAGGAACCCACGGAACTTTATGGAACCCTACCAGCCCCTACGGAAGCCTAAAGACCCTTGCAGGCAGTTACGGAACGGTACAGGGCCCTACGGAACTTTACCAGCCACTACGGAACTCTACGGGCCCCTACGGAACCCTGCAGAACCCTCCGGAACCTTACAGAACCCCACAGACTCCTACAGACTCCTGCGGGCACTTACACAACCCTACAGGTCCCTACGGAAATCTACGGGACTCCACGGGCCCCTAGGGAACCCTACAGATCTTGACGGAACCCTACGAGCCCCTCTGGAACCCTACAGAATACTCCAGGACCCGACAGCACTCTACAAGACCCTTAGCGACACAACGGAACCTCACTAAAACCCTATGGGCTCCTACAGAACACTGCAGGTGCCTACGGAACCCTACAGACCCCTACGGAATACTACCAGCCACTACGGAAACCTATGGCCCCTACGGAACCTGACAGAAACACTGTGGGCCCCTACAGGCCCTTACGGGCACTTGCAGAACTCTGCAGGAACCCACGGAACTTTATGGAACCCTACCAGCCCCTACGGAAGCCTAAAGACCCTTGCAGGCAGTTACGGAAAACCACAGGCCCCTACGGAACCCTACAGACACCTGCTGGCACTTTCAGAACCCTGCAGGCCCCTACGGAACCCTACAGGTCCATACAGAACCCCACAGGGCCCTACGGAACTTTACCAGCCACTACGGAACTCTACGGGCCTCTACGGAACCCTGCAGAACCCTCCGGAACCTTACAGAATCCCACAGACTCCTGCGGGCACTTACACAACCCTACAGGCCCTTACGGAACACTGCCAGCCCCTATGGAAGGAACCCTACGGGCCCCTACAGAACACTACTGGCTCCTGCGGTACTCTACAGGCCTCTAGGGAACCTACGAAGCTCTACGGAACCCTATGGATCCTTACGGAACAGTACGGGCCCCTTCAGACCTCTGCGGGCGCTTATGGAAACCTACAGGACCCTACGGAACTGTTCGAGACTCTACAGGCCCCTACGGAACCGTACGAGACTCTACAGGTCCCTTGGGAACATCACCGGCCCCTACGGAACCCTACACAACCCTCCGGAAACATATGGCACCCTACAAGCTCCTACCAACCCCTGCGGGCACTTACACAACCCTACAGGTCCCTACGGAAATCTACGGGACTCCACGGGCCCCTAGGGAACCCTACAGATTTCGATGGAACGTTACGAGCCCCTCTGGAACCCTACAGAATACCCCAGGACCCGACAGCACTCTACAAGACCCTTAGCAACACAACGGAACCTCACTAAAACCCTATGGGCTCCTACAGAACACTGCAGGTGCCTACGGAACCCTACAGACCCCTACGGAATACTACCAGCCACTACGGAAACCTATGGCCCCTACGGAACTCTACGGAACCTGACAGAAACACTGTGGGCCCCTACAGGCCCTTGCGGGCACTTGCAGAACTCTGCAGGAACCCACGGAACTTTATGGAACCCTACCAGCCCCTACGGAAGCCTAAAGACCCTTGCAGGCAGTTACGGAACGGTACAGGGCCCTAGGGAACTTTACCAGCCACTACGGAACTCTACGGGCCCCTACGGAACCCTGCAGAACCCTCCGGAACCTTACAGAATCCCACAGACTCCTACAGACTCCTGCGGGCACTTACACAACCCTACAGGTCCCTACGGAAATCTACGGGACTCCACGGGCCCCTAGGGAACCCTACAGATCTTGACGGAACCCTACGAGCCCCTCTGGAACCCTACAGAATACTCCAGGACCCGACAGCACTCTACAAGACCCTTAGCGACACAACGGAACCTCACTAAAACCCTATGGGCTCCTACAGAACACTGCAGGTGCCTACGGAACCCTACAGACCCCTACGGAATACTACCAGCCACTACGGAACCCTATGGCCCCTACGGAACCTGACAGAAACACTGTGGGCCCCTACAGGCCCTTATGGGCACTTGCAGAACTCTGCAGGAACCCACGGAACTTTATGGAACCCTACCAGCCCCTACGGAAGCCTAAAGACCCTTGCAGGCAGTTACGGAAAACCACAGGCCCCTACGGAACCCTACAGACACCTGCTGGCACTTTCAGAACCCTGCAGGCCCCTACGGAACCCTACAGGTCCATACAGAACCCCACAGGGCCCTACGGAACTTTACCAGCCACTACGGAACTCTACGGGCCCCTACGGAACCCTGCAGAACCCTCCGGAACCTTACAGAATCCCACAGACTCCTGCGGGCACTTACACAACCCTACAGGCCCTTACGGAACACTGCCAGCCCCTATGGAAGGAACCCTACGGGCCCCTACAGAACACTACTGGCTCCTGCGGTACTCTACAGGCCTCTAAGGAACCTACGAAGCTCTACGGAGCCCTATGGATCCTTACGGAACAGTACGGGCCCCTTCAGACCTCTGCGGGCGCTTATGGAAACCTACAGGACCCTACGGAACTGTACGAGACTCTACAGGCCCCTACGGAACCGTACGAGACTCTACAGGTCCCTTGGGAACATCACCGGCCCCTACGGAACCCTACACAACCCTCCGGAAACATATGGCACCCTACAAGCTCCTACCAACCCCTGCGGGCACTTACACAACCCTACAGGTCCCTACGGAAATCTACGGGACTCCACGGGCCCCTAGGGAACCCTACAGATCTTGACGGAACCCTACGAGCCCCTCTGGAACCCTACAGAATACTCCAGGACCCGACAGCACTCTACAAGACCCTTAGCGACACAACGGAACCTCACTAAAACCCTATGGGCTCCTACAGAACACTGCAGGTGCCTACGGAACCCTACAGACCCCTACGGAATACTACCAGCCACTACGGAAACCTATGGCCCCTACGGAACCTGACAGAAACACTGTGGGCCCCTACAGGCCCTTGCGGGCACTTGCAGAACTCTGCAGGAACCCACGGAACTTTATGGAACCCTACCAGCCCCTACGGAAGCCTAAAGACCCTTGCAGGCAGTTACGGAACGGTACAGGGTCCTACGGAACCCTACAGACACCTGCTGGCACTTACAGAACCCTGCAGGCCCCTACGGAACCCTACAGGTCCATACAGAACCCCACAGGGCCCTACGGAACTTTACCAGCCACTACGGAACTCTACGGGCCCCTACGGAACCCTGCAGAACCCTCCGGAACCTTACAGAATCCCACAGACTCCTACAGACTCCTGCGGGCACTTACACAACCCTACAGGTCCCTACGGAAATCTACGGGACTCCACGGGCCCCTAGGGAACCCTACAGATCTTGACGGAACCCTACGAGCCCCTCTGGAACCCTACAGAATACTCCAGGACCCGACAGCACTCTACAAGACCCTTAGCGACACAACGGAACCTCACTAAAACCCTATGGGCTCCTACAGAACACTGCAGGTGCCTACGGAACCCTACAGACCCCTACGGAATACTACCAGCCACTACGGAAACCTATGGCCCCTACGGAACCTGACAGAAACACTGTGGGCCCCTACAGGCCCTTATGGGCACTTGCAGAACTCTGCAGGAACCCACGGAACTTTATGGAACCCTACCAGCCCCTACGGAAGCCTAAAGACCCTTGCAGGCAGTTACGGAAAACCACAGGCCCCTACGGAACCCTACAGACACCTGCTGGCACTTTCAGAACCCTGCAGGCCCCTACGGAACCCTACAGGTCCATACAGAACCCCACAGGGCCCTACGGAACTTTACCAGCCACTACGGAACTCTACGGGCCCCTACGGAACCCTGCAGAACCCTCCGGAACCTTACAGAATCCCACAGACTCCTGCGGGCACTTACACAACCCTACAGGCCCTTACGGAACACTGCCAGCCCCTATGGAAGGAACCCTACGGGCCCCTACAGAACACTACTGGCTCCTGCGGTACTCTACAGACCTCTAAGGAACCTACGAAGCTCTACGGAGCCCTATGGATCCTTACGGAACAGTACGGGCCCCTTCAGACCTCTGCGGGCGCTTATGGAAACCTACAGGACCCTACGGAACTGTACGAGACTCTACAGGCCCCTACGGAACCGTACGAGACTCTACAGGTCCCTTGGGAACATCACCGGCCCCTACGGAACCCTACACAACCCTCCGGAAACATATGGCACCCTACAAGCTCCTACCAACCCCTGCGGGCACTTACACAACCCTACAGGTCCCTACGGAAATCTACGGGACTCCACGGGCCCCTAGGGAACCCTACAGATTTCGACGGAACCTTATGAGCCCCTCTGGAACCCTACAGAATACTCCAGGACCCGACAGCACTCTACAAGACCCTTAGCAACACAACGGAACCTCACTAAAACCCTATGGGCTCCTACAGAACACTGCAGGTGCCTACGGAACCCTACAGACCCCTACGGAATACTACCAGCCACTACGGAAACCTATGGCCCCTACGGAACTCTACGGAACCTGACAGAAACACTGTGGGCCCCTACAGGCCCTTGCGGGCACTTGCAGAACTCTGCAGGAACCCACGGAACTTTATGGAACCCTACCAGCCCCTACGGAAGCCTAAAGACCCTTGCAGGCAGTTACGGAACGGTACAGGGCCCTACGGAACTTTACCAGCCACTACGGAACTCTACGGGCCCCTACGGAACCCTGCAGAACCCTCCGGAACCTTACAGAATCCCACAGACTCCTACAGACTCCTGCGGGCACTTACACAACCCTACAGGTCCCTACGGATATCTACGGGACTCCACGGGCCCCTAGGGAACCCTACAGATCTTGACGGAACCTTACGAGCCCCTCTGGAACCCTACAGAATACTCCAGGACCCGACAGCACTCTACAAGACCCTTAGCGACACAACGGAACCTCACTAAAACCCTATGGGCTCCTACAGAACACTGCAGGTGCCTACGGAACCCTACAGACCCCTACGGAATACTACCAGCCACTACGGAAACCTATGGCCCCTAGGGAACCTGACAGAAACACTGTGGGCCCCTACAGGCCCTTACGGGCACTTGCAGAACTCTGCAGGAACCCACGGAACTTTATGGAACCCTACCAGCCCCTACGGAAGCCTAAAGACCCTTGCAGGCAGTTACGGAAAACCACAGGCCCCTACGGAACCCTACAGACACCTGCTGGCACTTTCAGAACCCTGCAGGCCCCTACGGAACCCTACAGGTCCATACAGAACCCCACAGGGCCCTACGGAACTTTACCAGCCACTACGGAACTCTACGGGCCCCTACGGAACCCTGCAGAACCCTCCGGAACCTTACAGAATCCCACAGACTCCTGCGGGCACTTACACAACCCTACAGGCCCTTACGGAACACTGCCAGCCCCTATGGAAGGAACCCTACGGGCCCCTACAGAACACTACTGGCTCCTGCGGTACTCTACAGGCCTCTAGGGAACCTACGAAGCTCTACGGAGCCCTATGGATCCTTACGGAACAGTACGGGCCCCTTCAGACCTCTGCGGGCACTTATGGAAACCTACAGGACCCTACGGAACTGTACGAGACTCTACAGGCCCCTACGGAACCGTACGAGACTCTACAGGTCCCTTGGGAACATCACCGGCCCCTACGGAACCCTACACAACCCTCCGGAAACATATGGCACCCTACAAGCTCCTACCAACCCCTGCGGGCACTTACACAACCCTACAGGTCCCTACGGAAATCTACGGGACTCCACGGGCCCCTAGGGAACCCTACAGATTTCGACGGAACCTTACGAGCCCCTCTGGAACCCTACAGAATACTCCAGGACCCGACAGCACTCTACAAGACCCTTAGCAACACAACGGAACCTCACTAAAACCCTATGGGCTCCTACAGAACACTGCAGGTGCCTACGGAACCCTACAGACCCCTACGGAATACTACCAGCCACTACGGAAACCTATGGCCCCTACGGAACTCTACGGAACCTGACAGAAACACTGTGGGCCCCTACAGGCCCTTGCGGGCACTTGCAGAACTCTGCAGGAACCCACGGAACTTTATGGAACCCTACCAGCCCCTACGGAAGCCTAAAGACCCTTGCAGGCAGTTACGGAACGGTACAGGGCCCTACGGAACTTTACCAGCCACTACGGAACTCTATGGGCCCCTACGGAACCCTGCAGAACCCTCCGGAACCTTACAGTATCCCACAGACTCCTACAGACTCCTGCGGGCACTTACACAACCCTACAGGTCCCTACGGAAATCTACGGGACTCCACGGGCCCCTAGGGAACCCTACAGATCTTGACGGAACCCTACGAGCCCCTCTGGAACCCTACAGAATACTCCAGGACCCGACAGCACTCTACAAGACCCTTAGCGACACAACGGAACCTCACTAAAACCCTATGGGCTCCTACAGAACACTGCAGGTGCCTACGGAACCCTACAGACCCCTACGGAATACTACCAGCCACTACGGAAACCTATGGCCCCTACGGAACCTGACAGAAACACTGTGGGCCCCTACAGGCCCTTGCGGGCACTTGCAGAACTCTGCAGGAACCCACGGAACTTTATGGAACCCTACCAGCCCCTACGGAAGCCTAAAGACCCTTGCAGGCAGTTACGGAACGGTACAGGGTCCTACAGAACCCTACAGACACCTGCTGGCACTTACAGAACCCTGCAGGCCCCTACGGAACCCTACAGGTCCATACAGAACCCCACAGGGCCCTACGGAACTTTACCAGCCACTACGGAACTCTACGGGCCCCTACGGAACCCTGCAGAACCCTCCGGAACCTTACAGAATCCCACAGACTCCTGCGGGCACTTACACAACCCTACAGGCCCTTACGGAACACTGCCAGCCCCTATGGAAGGAACCCTACGGGCCCCTACAGAACACTACTGGCTCCTGCGGTACTCTACAGACCTCTAAGGAACCTACGAAGCTCTACGGAGCCCTATGGATCCTTACGGAACAGTACGGGCCCCTTCAGACCTCTGCGGGCGCTTATGGAAACCTACAGGACCCTACGGAACTGTACGAGACTCTACAGGCCCCTACGGAACCGTACGAGACTCTACAGGTCCCTTGGGAACATCACCGGCCCCTACGGAACCCTACACAACCCTCCGGAAACATATGGCACCCTACAAGCTCCTACCAACCCCTGCGGGCACTTACACAACCCTACAGGTCCCTACGGAAATCTACGGGACTCCACGGGCCCCTAGGGAACCCTACAGATTTCGACGGAACCTTATGAGCCCCTCTGGAACCCTACAGAATACTCCAGGACCCGACAGCACTCTACAAGACCCTTAGCAACACAACGGAACCTCACTAAAACCCTATGGGCTCCTACAGAACACTGCAGGTGCCTACGGAACCCTACAGACCCCTACGGAATACTACCAGCCACTACGGAAACCTATGGCCCCTACGGAACTCTACGGAACCTGACAGAAACACTGTGGGCCCCTACAGGCCCTTGCGGGCACTTGCAGAACTCTGCAGGAACCCACGGAACTTTATGGAACCCTACCAGCCCCTACGGAAGCCTAAAGACCCTTGCAGGCAGTTACGGAACGGTACAGGGCCCTACGGAACTTTACCAGCCACTACGGAACTCTACGGGCCCCTACGGAACCCTGCAGAACCCTCCGGAACCTTACAGAATCCCACAGACTCCTACAGACTCCTGCGGGCACTTACACAACCCTACAGGTCCCTACGGATATCTACGGGACTCCACGGGCCCCTAGGGAACCCTACAGATCTTGACGGAACCTTACGAGCCCCTCTGGAACCCTACAGAATACTCCAGGACCCGACAGCACTCTACAAGACCCTTAGCGACACAACGGAACCTCACTAAAACCCTATGGGCTCCTACAGAACACTGCAGGTGCCTACGGAACCCTACAGACCCCTACGGAATACTACCAGCCACTACGGAAACCTATGGCCCCTAGGGAACCTGACAGAAACACTGTGGGCCCCTACAGGCCCTTACGGGCACTTGCAGAACTCTGCAGGAACCCACGGAACTTTATGGAACCCTACCAGCCCCTACGGAAGCCTAAAGACCCTTGCAGGCAGTTACGGAAAACCACAGGCCCCTACGGAACCCTACAGACACCTGCTGGCACTTTCAGAACCCTGCAGGCCCCTACGGAACCCTACAGGTCCATACAGAACCCCACAGGGCCCTACGGAACTTTACCAGCCACTACGGAACTCTACGGGCCCCTACGGAACCCTGCAGAACCCTCCGGAACCTTACAGAATCCCACAGACTCCTGCGGGCACTTACACAACCCTACAGGCCCTTACGGAACACTGCCAGCCCCTATGGAAGGAACCCTACGGGCCCCTACAGAACACTACTGGCTCCTGCGGTACTCTACAGGCCTCTAGGGAACCTACGAAGCTCTACGGAGCCCTATGGATCCTTACGGAACAGTACGGGCCCCTTCAGACCTCTGCGGGCACTTATGGAAACCTACAGGACCCTACGGAACTGTACGAGACTCTACAGGCCCCTACGGAACCGTACGAGACTCTACAGGTCCCTTGGGAACATCACCGGCCCCTACGGAACCCTACACAACCCTCCGGAAACATATGGCACCCTACAAGCTCCTACCAACCCCTGCGGGCACTTACACAACCCTACAGGTCCCTACGGAAATCTACGGGACTCCACGGGCCCCTAGGGAACCCTACAGATTTCGACGGAACCTTACGAGCCCCTCTGGAACCCTACAGAATACTCCAGGACCCGACAGCACTCTACAAGACCCTTAGCAACACAACGGAACCTCACTAAAACCCTATGGGCTCCTACAGAACACTGCAGGTGCCTACGGAACCCTACAGACCCCTACGGAATACTACCAGCCACTACGGAAACCTATGGCCCCTACGGAACTCTACGGAACCTGACAGAAACACTGTGGGCCCCTACAGGCCCTTGCGGGCACTTGCAGAACTCTGCAGGAACCCACGGAACTTTATGGAACCCTACCAGCCCCTACGGAAGCCTAAAGACCCTTGCAGGCAGTTACGGAACGGTACAGGGCCCTACGGAACTTTACCAGCCACTACGGAACTCTATGGGCCCCTACGGAACCCTGCAGAACCCTCCGGAACCTTACAGTATCCCACAGACTCCTACAGACTCCTGCGGGCACTTACACAACCCTACAGGTCCCTACGGAAATCTACGGGACTCCACGGGCCCCTAGGGAACCCTACAGATCTTGACGGAACCCTACGAGCCCCTCTGGAACCCTACAGAATACTCCAGGACCCGACAGCACTCTACAAGACCCTTAGCGACACAACGGAACCTCACTAAAACCCTATGGGCTCCTACAGAACACTGCAGGTGCCTACGGAACCCTACAGACCCCTACGGAATACTACCAGCCACTACGGAAACCTATGGCCCCTACGGAACCTGACAGAAACACTGTGGGCCCCTACAGGCCCTTGCGGGCACTTGCAGAACTCTGCAGGAACCCACGGAACTTTATGGAACCCTACCAGCCCCTACGGAAGCCTAAAGACCCTTGCAGGCAGTTACGGAACGGTACAGGGTCCTACAGAACCCTACAGACACCTGCTGGCACTTACAGAACCCTGCAGGCCCCTACGGAACCCTACAGGTCCATACAGAACCCCACAGGGCCCTACGGAACTTTACCAGCCACTACGGAACTCTACGGGCCCCTACGGAACCCTGCAGAACCCTCCGGAACCTTACAGAATCCCACAGACTCCTACAGACTCCTGCGGGCACTTACACAACCCTACAGGTCCCTACGGAAATCTACGGGACTCCACGGGCCCCTAGGGAACCCTACAGATCTTGACGGAACCCTACGAGCCCCTCTGGAACCCTACAGAATACTCCAGGACCCGACAGCACTCTACAAGACCCTTAGCGACACAACGGAACCTCACTAAAACCCTATGGGCTCCTACAGAACACTGCAGGTGCCTACGGAACCCTACAGACCCCTACGGAATACTACCAGCCACTACGGAAACCTTTGGCCCCTACGGAACCTGACAGAAACACTGTGGGCCCCTACAGGCCCTTACGGGCACTTGCAGAACTCTGCAGGAACCCACGGAACTTTATGGAACCCTACCAGCCCCTACGGAAGCCTAAAGACCCTTGCAGGCAGTTACGGAAAACCACAGGCCCCTACGGAACCCTACAGACACCTGCTGGCACTTTCAGAACCCTGCAGGCCCCTACGGAACCCTACAGGTCCATACAGAACCCCACAGGGCCCTACGGAACTTTACCAGCCACTACGGAACTCTACGGGCCCCTACGGAACCCTGCAGAACCCTCCGGAACCTTACAGAATCCCACAGACTCCTGCGGGCACTTACACAACCCTACAGGCCCTTACGGAACACTGCCAGCCCCTATGGAAGGAACCCTACGGGCCCCTACAGAACACTACTGGCTCCTGCGGTACTCTACAGGCCTCTAGGGAACCTACGAAGCTCTACGGAGCCCTATGGATCCTTACGGAACAGTACGGGCCCCTTCAGACCTCTGCGGGCGCTTATGGAAACCTACAGGACCCTACGGAACTGTACGAGACTCTACAGGCCCCTACGGAACCGTACGAGACTCTACAGGTCCCTTGGGAACATCACCGGCCCCTACGGAACCCTACACAACCCTCCGGAAACATATGGCACCCTACAAGCTCCTACCAACCTCTGCGGGCACTTACACAACCCTACAGGTCCCTACGGAAATCTACGGGACTCCACGGGCCCCTAGGGAACCCTACAGATTTCGACGGAACCTTACGAGCCCCTCTGGAACCCTACAGAATACTCCAGGACCCGACAGCACTCTACAAGACCCTTAGCAACACAACGGAACCTCACTAAAACCCTATGGGCTCCTACAGAACACTGCAGGTGCCTACGGAACCCTACAGACCCCTACGGAATACTACCAGCCACTACGGAAACCTATGGCCCCTACGGAACTCTACGGAACCTGACAGAAACACTGTGGGCCCCTACAGGCCCTTGCGGGCACTTGCAGAACTCTGCAGGAACCCACGGAACTTTATGGAACCCTACCAGCCCCTACGGAAGCCTAAAGACCCTTGCAGGCAGTTACGGAACGGTACAGGGCCCTACGGAACTTTACCAGCCACTACGGAACTCTATGGGCCCCTACGGAACCCTGCAGAACCCTCCGGAACCTTACAGTATCCCACAGACTCCTACAGACTCCTGCGGGCACTTACACAACCCTACAGGTCCCTACGGAAATCTACGGGACTCCACGGGCCCCTAGGGAACCCTACAGATCTTGACGGAACCCTACGAGCCCCTCTGGAACCCTACAGAATACTCCAGGACCCGACAGCACTCTACAAGACCCTTAGCGACACAACGGAACCTCACTAAAACCCTATGGGCTCCTACAGAACACTGCAGGTGCCTACGGAACCCTACAGACCCCTACGGAATACTACCAGCCACTACGGAAACCTATGGCCCCTACGGAACCTGACAGAAACACTGTGGGCCCCTACAGGCCCTTGCGGGCACTTGCAGAACTCTGCAGGAACCCACGGAACTTTATGGAACCCTACCAGCCCCTACGGAAGCCTAAAGACCCTTGCAGGCAGTTACGGAACGGTACAGGGTCCTACAGAACCCTACAGACACCTGCTGGCACTTACAGAACCCTGCAGGCCCCTACGGAACCCTACAGGTCCATACAGAACCCCACAGGGCCCTACGGAACTTTACCAGCCACTACGGAACTCTACGGGCCCCTACGGAACCCTGCAGAACCCTCCGGAACCTTACAGAATCCCACAGACTCCTACAGACTCCTGCGGGCACTTACACAACCCTACAGGTCCCTACGGAAATCTACGGGACTCCACGGGCCCCTAGGGAACCCTACAGATCTTGACGGAACCCTACGAGCCCCTCTGGAACCCTACAGAATACTCCAGGACCCGACAGCACTCTACAAGACCCTTAGCGACACAACGGAACCTCACTAAAACCCTATGGGCTCCTACAGAACACTGCAGGTGCCTACGGAACCCTACAGACCCCTACGGAATACTACCAGCCACTACGGAAACCTATGGCCCCTACGGAACCTGACAGAAACACTGTGGGCCCCTACAGGCCCTTACGGGCACTTGCAGAACTCTGCAGGAACCCATGGAACTTTATGGAACCCTACCAGCCCCTACGGAAGCCTAAAGACCCTTGCAGGCAGTTACGGAAAACCACAGGCCCCTACGGAACCCTACAGACACCTGCTGGCACTTTCAGAACCCTGCAGGCCCCTACGGAACCCTACAGGTCCATACAGAACCCCACAGGGCCCTACGGAACTTTACCAGCCACTACGGAACTCTACGGGCCCCTACGGAACCCTGCAGAACCCTCCGGAACCTTACAGAATCCCACAGACTCCTGCGGGCACTTACACAACCCTACAGGCCCTTACGGAACACTGCCAGCCCCTATGGAAGGAACCCTACGGGCCCCTACAGAACACTACTGGCTCCTGCGGTACTCTACAGGCCTCTAAGGAACCTACGAAGCTCTACGGAGCCCTATGGATCCTTACGGAACAGTACGGGCCCCTTCAGACCTCTGCGGGCGCTTATGGAAACCTACAGGACCCTACGGAACTGTACGAGACTCTACAGGCCCCTACGGAACCGTACGAGACTCTACAGGTCCCTTGGGAACATCACCGGCCCCTACGGAACCCTACACAACCCTCCGGAAACATATGGCACCCTACAAGCTCCTACCAACCCCTGCGGGCACTTACACAACCCTACAGGTCCCTACGGAAATCTACGGGACTCCACGGGCCCCTAGGGAACCCTACAGATTTCGACGGAACCTTACGAGCCCCTCTGGAACCCTACAGAATACTCCAGGACCCGACAGCACTCTACAAGACCCTTAGCAACACAACGGAACCTCACTAAAACCCTATGGGCTCCTACAGAACACTGCAGGTGCCTACGGAACCCTACAGACCCCTACGGAATACTACCAGCCACTACGGAAACCTATGGCCCCTACGGAACTCTACGGAACCTGACAGAAACACTGTGGGCCCCTACAGGCCCTTGCGGGCACTTGCAGAACTCTGCAGGAACCCACGGAACTTTATGGAACCCTACCAGCCCCTACGGAAGCCTAAAGACCCTTGCAGGCAGTTACGGAACGGTACAGGGCCCTACGGAACTTTACCAGCCACTACGGAACTCTACGGGCCCCTACGGAACCCTGCAGAACCCTCCGGAACCTTACAGAACCCCACAGACTCCTACAGACTCCTGCGGGCACTTACACAACCCTACAGGTCCCTACGGAAATCTACGGGACTCCACGGGCCCCTAGGGAACCCTACAGATCTTGACGGAACCCTACGAGCCCCTCTGGAACCCTACAGAATACTCCAGGACCCGACGGCACTCTACAAGACCCTTAGCGACACAACGGAACCTCACTAAAACCCTATGGGCTCCTACAGAACACTGCAGGCGCCTACGGAACCCTACAGACCGCTACGGAACCCTACAGACACCTGCTGGCACTTACAGAACCCTGCAGGCCCCTACGGAACCCTACAGGTCCATACAGAACCCCACAGGGCCCTACGGAACTTTACCAGCCACTACGGAACTCTACGGGCCCCTACGGAACCCTGCAGAACCCTCCGGAACCTTACAGAATCCCACAGACTCCTGCGGGCACTTACACAACCCTACAGGCCCTTACGGAACACTGCCAGCCCCTATGGAAGGAACCCTACGGGCCCCTACAGAACACTACTGGCTCCTGCGGTACTCTACAGGCCTCTAAGGAACCTACGAAGCTCTACGGAGCCCTATGGATCCTTACGGAACAGTACGGGCCCCTTCAGACCTCTGCGGGCGCTTATGGAAACCTACAGGACCCTACGGAACTGTACGAGACTCTACAGGCCCCTACGGAACCGTACGAGACTCTACAGGTCCTTGGGAACATCACCGGCCCCTACGGAACCCTACACAACCCTCCGGAAACATATGGCACCCTACAAGCTCCTACCAACCCCTGCGGGCACTTACACAACCCTACAGGTCCCTACGGAAATCTACGGGACTCCACGGGCCCCTAGGGAACCCTACAGATTTCGACGGAACCTTACGAGCCCCTCTGGAACCCTACAGAATACTCCAGGACCCGACAGCACTCTACAAGACCCTTAGCGACACAACGGAACCTCACTAAAACCCTATGGGCTCCTACAGAACACTGCAGGTGCCTACGGAACCCTACAGACCCCTACGGAATACTACCAGCCACTACGGAAACCTATGGGCCCCTACGGAACTCTACGGAACCTGACAGAAACACTGTGGGCCCCTACAGGCCCTTGCGGGCACTTGCAGAACTCTGCAGGAACCCACGGAACTTTATGGAACCCTACCAGCCCCTACGGAAGCCTAAAGACCCTTGCAGGCAGTTACGGAACGGTACAGGGCCCTACGGAACTTTACCAGCCACTACGGAACTCTACGGGCCCCTACGGAACCCTGCAGAACCCTCCGGAACCTTACAGAATCCCACAGACTCCTACAGACTCCTGCGGGCACTTACACAACCCTACAGGTCCCTACGGAAATCTACGGGACTCCACGGGCCCCTAGGGAACCCTACAGATCTTGACGGAACCCTACGAGCCCCTCTGGAACCCTACAGAATACTCCAGGACCCGACAGCACTCTACAAGACCCTTAGCGACACAACGGAACCTCACTAAAACCCTATGGGCTCCTACAGAACACTGCAGGCGCCTACGGAACCCTACAGACCGCTACGGAACCCTACAGACACCTGCTGGCACTTACAGAACCCTGCAGGCCCCTACGGAACCCTACAGGTCCATACAGAACCGCACAGGGCCCTACGGAACTTTACCAGCCACTACGGAACTCTACGGGCCCCTACGGAACCCTGCAGAACCCTCCGGAACCTTACAGAATCCCACAGACTCCTGCGGGCACTTACACAACCCTACAGGCCCTTACGGAACACTGCCAGCCCCTATGGAAGGAACCCTACGGGCCCCTACAGAACACTACTGGCTCCTGCGGTACTCTACAGGCCTCTAAGGAACCTACGAAGCTCTACGGAGCCCTATGGATCCTTACGGAACAGTACGGGCCCCTTCAGACCTCTGCGGGCGCTTATGGAAACCTACAGGACCCTACGGAACTGTATGAGACTCTACAGGCCCCTACGGAACCGTACGAGACTCTACAGGTCCCTTGGGAACACCACCGGCCCCTACGGAACCCTACACAACCCTCCGGAAACATATGGCACCCTACAAGCTCCTACCAACCCCTGCGGGCACTTACACAGCCCTACAGGTCCCTACGGAAATCTACGGGACTCCACGGGCCCCTAGGGAACCCTACAGATTTCGACGGAACCTTACGAGCCCCTCTGGAACCCTACAGAATACTCCAGGACCCGACAGCACTCTACAAGACCCTTAGCAACACAACGGAACCTCACTAAAACCCTATGGGCTCCTACAGAACACTGCAGGCGCCTACGGAACCCTACAGACCGCTACGGAACCCTACAGACACCTGCTGGCACTTACAGAACCCTGCAGGCCCCTACGGAACCCTACAGGTCCATACAGAACCCCACAGGGCCCTACGGAACTTTACCAGCCACTACGGAACTCTACGGGCCCCTACGGAACCCTGCAGAACCCTCCGGAACCTTACAGAATCCCACAGACTCCTACAGACTCCTGCGGGCACTTACACAACCCTACAGGTCCCTACGGAAATCTACGGGACACCACGGGCCCCTAGGGAACCCTACAGATCTTGACGGAACCCTACGAGCCCCTCTGGAACCCTACAGAATACTCCAGGACCCGACAGCACTCTACAAGACCCTTAGCGACACAACGGAACCTCACTAAAACCCTATGGGCTCCTACAGAACACTGCAGGCGCCTACGGAACCCTACAGACCGCTACGGAACCCTACAGACACCTGCTGGCACTTTCAGAACCCTGCAGGCCCCTACGGAACCCTACAGGTCCATACAGAACCGCACAGGGCCCTACGGAACTTTACCAGCCACTATGGAACTCTAAGGGCCCCTACGGAACCCTGCAGAACCCTCCGGAACCTTACAGAATCCCACAGACTCCTACAGACTCCTGCGGGCACTTACACAACCCTACAGGCCCTTATGGAACACTGCCAGCCCCTATGGAAGGAACCCTACGGGCCCCTACAGAACACTACTGGCTCCTGCGGTACTCTACAGGCCTCTAGGGAACCTACGAAGCTCTACGGAACCCTATGGATCCTTACGGAACAGTACGGGCCCCTTCAGACCTCTGCGGGCGCTTATGGAAACCTACAGGACCCTACGGAACTGTATGAGACTCTACAGGCCCCTACGGAACCGTACGAGACTCTACAGGTCCCTTGGGAACACCACCGGCCCCTACGGAACCCTACACAACCCTCCGGAAACATATGGCACCCTACAAGCTCCTACCAACCCCTGCGGGCACTTACACAGCCCTACAGGTCCCTACGGAAATCTACGGGACTCCACGGGCCCCTAGGGAAGCCTACAGATTTCGACGGAACCTTACGAGCCCCTCTGGAACCCTACAGAATACTCCAGGACCCGACAGCACTCTACAAGACCCTTAGCAACACAACGGAACCTCACTAAAACCCTATGGGCTCCTACAGAACACTGCAGGCGCCTACGGAACCCTACAGACCGCTACGGAACCCTACAGACACCTGCTGGCACTTACAGAACCCTGCAGGCCCCTACGGAACCCTACAGGTCCATACAGAACCGCACAGGGCCCTACGGAACTTTACCAGCCACTACGGAACTCTACGGGCCCCTACGGAACCCTGCAGAACCCTCCGGAACCTTACAGAATCCCACAGACTCCTACAGACTCCTGCGGGCACTTACACAACCCTACAGGTCCCTACGGAAATCTACGGGACTCCACGGGCCCCTAGGGAACCCTACAGATCTTGACGGAACCCTACGAGCCCCTCTGGAACCCTACAGAATACTCCAGGACCCGACGGCACTCTACAAGACCCTTAGCGACACAACGGAACCTCACTAAAACCCTATGGGCTCCTACAGAACACTGCAGGTGCCTACGGAACCCTACAGACCCCTACGGAATACTACCAGCCACTACGGAAACCTATGGCCCCTACGGAACCTGACAGAAACACTGTGGGCCCCTACAGGCCCTTACGGGCACTTGCAGAACTCTGCAGGAACCCACGGAACTTTATGGAACCCTACCAGCCCCTACGGAAGCCTAAAGACCCTTGCAGGCAGTTACGGAAAACCACAGGCCCCTACGGAACCCTACAGACACCTGCTGGCACTTTCAGAACCCTGCAGGCCCCTACGGAACCCTACAGGTCCATACAGAACCCCACAGGGCCCTACGGAACTTTACCAGCCACTACGGAACTCTACGGGCCCCTACGGAACCCTGCAGAACCCTCCGGAACCTTACAGAATCCCACAGACTCCTGCGGGCACTTACACAACCCTACAGGCCCTTACGGAACACTGCCAGCCCCTATGGAAGGAACCCTACGGGCCCCTACAGAACACTACTGCCTCCTGCGGTACTCTACAGGCCTCTAAGGAACCTACGAAGCTCTACGGAGCCCTATGGATCCTTACGGAACAGTACGGGCCCCTTCAGACCTCTGCGGGCGCTTATGGAAACCTACAGGAACCTACGGAACTGTACGAGACTCTACAGGCCCCTACGGAACCGTACGAGACTCTACAGGTCCCTTGGGAACATCACCGGCCCCTACGGAACCCTACACAACCCTCCGGAAACATATGGCACCCTACAAGCTCCTACCAACCCCTGCGGGCACTTACACAGCCCTACAGGTCCCTACGGAAATCTACGGGACTCCACGGGCCCCTAGGGAACCCTACAGATTTCGACGGAACCTTACGAGCCCCTCTGGAACCCTACAGAATACTCCAGGACCCGACAGCACTCTACAAGACCCTTAGCAACACAACGGAACCTCACTAAAACCCTATGGGCTCCTACAGAACACTGCAGGTGCCTACGGAACCCTACAGACCCCTACGGAATACTACCAGCCACTACGGAAACCTATGGCCCCTACGGAACCTGACAGAAACACTGTGGGCCCCTACAGGCCCTTACGGGCACTTGCAGAACTCTGCAGGAACCCACGGAACTTTATGGAACCCTACCAGCCCCTACGGAAGCCTAAAGACCCTTGCAGGCAGTTACGGAACGGTACAGGGCCCTACGGAACCCTACAGACACCTGCTGGCACTTTCAGAACCCTGCAGGCCCCTACGGAACCCTACAGGTCCATACAGAACCCCACAGGGCCCTACGGAACTTTACCAGCCACTACGGAACTCTACGGGCCCCTACGGAACCCTGCAGAACCCTCCGGAACCTTACAGAATCCCACAGACTTCTGCGGGCACTTACACAACCCTACAGGCCCTTACGGAACACTGCCAGCCCCTATGGAAGGAACCCTACGGGCCCCTACAGAACACTACTGGCTCCTGCGGTACTCTACAGGCCTCTAAGGAACCTACGAAGCTCTACGGAGCCCTATGGATCCTTATGGAACAGTACGGGCCCCTTCAGACCTCTGCGGGCGCTTATGGAAACCTACAGAACCCTACGGAACTGTACGAGACTCTACAGGCCCCTACGGAACCGTACGAGACTCTACAGGTCCCTTGGGAACATCACCGGCCCCTACGGAACCCTACACAACCCTCCGGAAACATATGGCACCCTACAAGCTCCTACCAACCCCTGCGGGCACTTACACAACCCTACAGGTCCCTACGGAAATCTACGGGACTCCACGGGCCCCTAGGGAACCCTACAGATTTCGACGGAACCTTACGAGCCCCTCTGGAACCCTACAGAATACTCCAGGACCCGACAGCACTCTACAAGACCCTTAGCGACACAACGGAACCTCACTAAAACCCTATGGGCTCCTACAGAACACTGCAGGTGCCTACGGAACCCTACAGACCCCTACGGAATACTACCAGCCACTACGGAAACCTATGGCCCCTACGGAACCTGACAGAAACACTGTGGGCCCGTACAGGCCCTTGCGGGCACTTGCAGAACTCTGCAGGAACCCACGGAACTTTATGGAACCCTACCAGCCCCTACGGAAGCCTAAAGACCCTTGCAGGCAGTTACGGAACGGTACAGGGCCCTACGGAACTTTACCAGCCACTACGGAACTCTACGCGCCCCTACGGAACCCTGCAGAACCCTCCGGAACCTTACAGAATCCCACAGACTCCTACAGACTCCTGCGGGCACTTACACAACCCTACAGGTCCCTACGGAAATCTACGGGACTCCACGGGCCCCTAGGGAACCCTACAGATCTTGACGGAACCCTACGAGCCCCTCTGGAACCCTACAGAATACTCCAGGACCCGACAGCACTCTACAAGACCCTTAGCGACACAACGGAACCTCACTAAAACCCTATGGGCTCCTACAGAACACTGCAGGCGCCTACGGAACCCTACAGACCGCTACGGAACCCTACAGACACCTGCTGGCACTTACAGAACCCTGCAGGCCCCTACGGAACCCTACAGGTCCATACAGAACCCCACAGGGCCCTACGGAACTTTACCAGCCACTACGGAACTCTACGGGCCCCTACGGAACCCTGCAGAACCCTCCGGAACCTTACAGAATCCCACAGACTCCTACAGACTCTTGCGGGCACTTACACAACCCTACAGGCCCTTACGGAACACTGCCAGCCCCTATGGAAGGAACCCTACGGGCCCCTACAGAACACTACTGGCTCCTGCGGTACTCTACAGGCCTCTAGGGAACCTACGAAGCTCTACGGAACCCTATGGATCCTTACGGAACAGTACGGGCCCCTTCAGACCTCTGCGGGCGCTTATGGAAACCTACAGGACCCTACGGAACTGTACGAGACTCTACAGGCCCCTACGGAACCGTACGAGACTCTACAGGTCCCTTGGGAACATCACCGGCCCCTACGGAACCCTACACAACCCTCCGGAAACATATGGCACCCTACAAGCTCCTACCAACCCCTGCGGGCACTTACACAACCCTACAGGTCCCTACGGAAATCTACGGGACTCCACGGGCCCCTAGGGAACCCTACAGATTTCGACGGAACGTTACGAGCCCCTCTGGAACCCTACAGAATACCCCAGGACCCGACAGCACTCTACAAGACCCTTAGCAACACAACGGAACCTCACTAAAACCCTATGGGCTCCTACAGAACACTGCAGGTGCCTACGGAACCCTACAGACCCCTACGGAATACTACCAGCCACTACGGAAACCTATGGCCCCTACGGAACTCTACGGAACCTGACAGAAACACTGTGGGCCCGTACAGGCCCTTGCGGGCACTTGCAGAACTCTGCAGGAACCCACGGAACTTTATGGAACCCTACCAGCCCCTACGGAAGCCTAAAGACCCTTGCAGGCAGTTACGGAACGGTACAGGGCCCTACGGAACTTTACCAGCCACTACGGAACTCTACGGGCCCCTACGGAACCCTGCAGAACCCTCCGGAACCTTACAGAATCCCACAGACTCCTACAGACTCCTGCGGGCACTTACACAACCCTACAGGTCCCTACGGAAATCTACGGGACTCCACGGGCCCCTAGGGAACCCTACAGATCTTGACGGAACCCTACGAGCCCCTCTGGAACCCTACAGAATACTCCAGGACCCGACAGCACTCTACAAGACCCTTAGCGACACAACGGAACCTCACTAAAACCCTATGGGCTCCTACAGAACACTGCAGGTGCCTACGGAACCCTACAGACCCCTACGGAATACTACCAGCCACTACGGAAACCTATGGCCCCTAGGGAACCTGACAGAAACACTGTGGGCCCCTACAGGCCCTTACGGGCACTTGCAGAACTCTGCAGGAACCCACGGAACTTTATGGAACCCTACCAGCCCCTACGGAAGCCTAAAGACCCTTGCAGGCAGTTACGGAAAACCACAGGCCCCTACGGAACCCTACAGACACCTGCTGGCACTTTCAGAACCCTGCAGGCCCCTACGGAACCCTACAGGTCCATACAGAACCCCACAGGGCCCTACGGAACTTTACCAGCCACTACGGAACTCTACGGGCCCCTACGGAACCCTGCAGAACCTTACAGAATCCCACAGACTCCTGCAGGCACTTACACAACCCTACAGGCCCTTACGGAACACTGCCAGCCCCTATGGAAGGAACCCTACGGGCCCCTACAAAACACTACTGGCTCCTGCGGTACTCTACAGGCCTCTAAGGAACCTACGAAGCTCTACGGAGCCCTATGGATCCTTACGGAACAGTACGGGCCCCTTCAGACCTCTGCGGGCGCTTATGGAAACCTACAGAACCCTACGGAACTGTACGAGACTCTACAGGCCCCTACGGAACCGTACGAGACTCTACAGGTCCCTTGGGAACATCACCGGCCCCTACGGAACCCTACACAACCCTCTGGAAACATATGGCACCCTACAAGCTCCTACCAACCCCTGCGGGCACTTACACAGCCCTACAGGTCCCTACGGAAATCTACGGGACTCCACGGGCCCCTAGGGAACCCTACAGATTTCGACGGAACCTTACGAGCCCCTCTGGAACCCTACAGAATACTCCAGGACCCGACAGCACTCTACAAGACCCTTAGCAACACAACGGAACCTCACTAAAACCCTATGGGCTCCTACAGAACACTGCAGGTGCCTACGGAACCCTACAGACCCCTACGGAATACTACCAGCCACTACGGAAACCTATGGCCCCTACGGAACTCTACGGAACCTGACAGAAACACTGTGGGCCCCTACAGGCCCTTGCGGGCACTTGCAGAACTCTCCAGGAACCCACGGAACTTTATGGAACCCTACCAGCCCCTACGGAAGCCTAAAGACCCTTGCAGGCAGTTACGGAACGGTACAGGGCCCTACGGAACTTTACCAGCCACTACGGAACTCTACGGGCCCCTACGGAACCCTGCAGAACCCTCCGGAACCTTACAGAATCCCACAGACTCCTACAGACTCCTGCGGGCACTTACACAACCCTACAGGTCCCTACGGAAATCTACGGGACTCCACGGGCCCCTAGGGAACCCTACAGATCTTGACGGAACCCTACGAGCCCCTCTGGAACCCTACAGAATACTCCAGGACCCGACAGCACTCTACAAGACCCTTAGCGACACAACGGAACCTCACTAAAACCCTATGGGCTCCTACAGAACACTGCAGGCGCCTACGGAACCCTACAGACCCCTACGGAACCCTACAGACACCTGCTGGCACTTACAGAACCCTGCAGGCCCCTACGGAACCCTACAGGTCCATACAGAACCCCACAGGGCCCTACGGAACTTTACCAGCCACTACGGAACTCTACGGGCCCCTACGGAACCCTGCAGAACCCTCCGGAACCTTACAGAATCCCACAGACTCCTACAGACTCCTGCGGGCACTTACACAACCCTACAGGCCCTTACGGAACACTGCCAGCCCCTATGGAAGGAACCCTACGGGCCCCTACAGAACACTACTGGCTCCTGCGGTACTCTACAGGCCTCTAGGGAACCTACGAAGCTCTACGGAACCCTATGGATCCTTACGGAACAGTACGGGCCCCTTCAGACCTCTGCGGGCGCTTATGGAAACCTACAGGACCCTACGGAACTGTTCGAGACTCTACAGGCCCCTACGGAACCGTACGAGACTCTACAGGTCCCTTGGGAACATCACTGGCCCCTACAGAACCCTACACAACCCTCCGGAAACATATGGCACCCTACAAGCTCCTACCAACCCCTGCGGGCACTTACACAACCCTACAGGTCCCTACGGAAATCTACGGGACTCCACGGGCCCCTAGGGAACCCTACAGATTTCGACGGAACCTTACGAGCCCCTCTGGAACCCTACAGAATACTCCAGGACCCGACAGCACTCTACAAGACCCTTAGCGACACAACGGAACCTCACTAAAACCCTATGGGCTCCTACAGAACACTGCAGGTGCCTACGGAACCCTACAGACCCCTACAGAATACTACCAGCCACTACGGAAACCTATGGCCCCTACGGAACTCTACGGAACCTGACAGAAACACTGTGGGCCCCTACAGGCCCTTGCGGGCACTTGCAGAACTCTGCAGGAACCCACGGAACTTTATGGAACCCTACCAGCCCATACGGAAGCCTAAAGACCCTTGCAGGCAGTTACGGAACGGTACAGGGCCCTACGGAACTTTACCAGCCACTACGGAACTCTACGGGCCCCTACGGAACCCTGCAGAACCCTCCGGAACCTTACAGAATCCCACAGACTCCTACAGACTCCTGCGGGCACTTACACAACCCTACAGGTCCCTACGGAAATCTACGGGACTCCACGGGCCCCTAGGGAACCCTACAGATCTTGACGGAACCCTACGAGCCCCTCTGGAACCCTACAGAATACTCCAGGACCCGACAGCACTCTACAAGACCCTTAGCGACACAACGGAACCTCACTAAAACCCTATGGGCTCCTACAGAACACTGCAGGTGCCTACGGAACCCTACAGACCCCTACGGAATACTACCAGCCACTACGGAAACCTATGGCCCCTACGGAACTCTACGGAACCTGACAGAAACACTGTGGGCCCCTACAGGCCCTTGCGGGCACTTGCAGAACTCTGCAGGAACCCACGGAACTTTATGGAACCCTACCAGCCCCTACGGAAGCCTAAAGACCCTTGCAGGCAGTTACGGAAAACCACAGGCCCCTACGGAACCCTACAGACACCTGCTGGCACTTTCAGAACCCTGCAGGCCCCTACGGAACCTTACAGGTCCATACAGAACCCCACAGGGCCCTACAGAACTTTACCAGCCACTACGGAACTCTACGGGCCCCTACGGAACCCTGCAGAACCCTCCGGAACCTTACAGAATCCCACAGACTCCTGCGGGCACTTACACAACCCTACAGGCCCTTACAGAACACTGCCAGCCCCTATGGAAGGAACCCTACGGGCCCCTACAGAACACTACTGGCTCCTGCGGTACTCTACAGGCCTCTAAGGAACCTACGAAGCTCTACGGAGCCCTATGGATCCTTACGGAACAGTACGGGCCCCTTCAGACCTCTGCGGGCGCTTATGGAAACCTACAGGACCCTACGGAACTGTACGAGACTCTACAGGTCCCTTGGGAACATCACCGGCCCCTACGGAACCCTACACAACCCTCCGGAAACATATGGCACCCTACAAGCTCCTACCAACCCCTGCGGGCACTTACACAACCCTACAGGTCCCTACGGAAATCTACGGGACTCCACGGGCCCCTAGGGAACCCTACAGATTTCGACGGAACCTTACGAGCCCCTCTGGAACCCTACAGAATACTCCAGGACCCGACAGCACTCTACAAGACCCTTAGCGACACAACGGAACCTCACTAAAACCCTATGGGCTCCTACAGAACACTGCAGGTGCCTACGGAACCCTACAGACCCCTACGGAATACTACCAGCCACTACGGAAACCTATGGCCCCTACGGAACCTGACAGAAACACTGTGGGCCCCTACAGGCCCTTGCGGGCACTTGCAGAACTCTGCAGGAACCCACGGAACTTTATGGAACCCTACCAGCCCCTACGGAAGCCTAAAGACCCTTGCAGGCAGTTACGGAACGGTACAGGGCCCTACGGAACTTTACCAGCCACTACGGAACTCTACGGGCCCCTACGGAACCCTGCAGAACCCTCCGGAACCTTACAGAATCCCACAGACTCCTACAGACTCCTGCGGGCACTTACACAACCCTACAGGTCCCTACGGAAATCTACGGGACTCCACGGGCCCCTAGGGAACCCTACAGATCTTGACGGAACCCTACGAGCCCCTCTGGAACCCTACAGAATACTCCAGGACCCGACAGCACTCTACAAGACCCTTAGCGACACAACGGAACCTCACTAAAACCCTATGGGCTCCTACAGAACACTGCAGGCGCCTACGGAACCCTACAGACCCCTACGGAATACTAGCAGCCACTACGGAAACCTATGGCCCCTACGGAACCTGACAGAAACACTGTGGGCCCCTACAGGCCCTTACGGGCACTTGCAGAACTCTGTAGGAACCCACGGAACTTTATGGAACCCTACCAGCCCCTACGGAAGCCTAAAGACCCTTGCAGGCAGTTACGGAAAACCACAGGCCCCTACGGAACCCTACAGACACCTGCTGGCACTTTCAGAACCCTGCAGGCCCCTACGGAACCCTACAGGTCCATACAGAACCCCACAGGGCCCTACGGAACTTTACCAGCCACTACAGAACTCTACGGGCCCCTACGGAACCCTGCAGAACCCTCCGGAACCTTACAGAATCCCACAGACTCCTGCGGGCACTTACACAACCCTACAGGCCCTTACAGAACACTGCCAGCCCCTATGGAAGGAACCCTACGGGCCCCTACAGAACACTACTGGCTCCTGCGGTACTCTACAGGCCTCTAAGGAACCTACGAAGCTCTACGGAGCCCTATGGATCCTTACGGAACAGTACGGGCCCCTTCAGACCTCTGCGGGCGCTTATGGAAACCTACAGGACCCTACGGAACTGTACGAGACTCTACAGGCCCCTACGGAACCGTACGAGACTCTACAGGTCCCTTGGGAACATCACCGGCCCCTACGGAACCCTACACAACCCTCCGGAAACATATGGCACCCTACAAGCTCCTACCAACCCCTGCGGGCACTTACACAGCCCTACAGGTCCCTACGGAAATCTACGGGACTCCACGGGCCCCTAGGGAACCCTACAGATTTCGACGGAACCTTACGAGCCCCTCTGGAACCCTACAGAATACTCCAGGACCCGACAGCACTCTACAAGACCCTTAGCGACACAACGGAACCTCACTAAAACCCTATGGGCTCCTACAGAACACTGCAGGTGCCTACGGAACCCTACAGACCCCTACGGAATACTACCAGCCACTACGGAAACCTATGGCCCCTACGGAACCTGACAGAAACACTGTGGGCCCCTACAGGCCCTTGCGGGCACTTGCAGAACTCTGCAGGAACCCACGGAACTTTATGGAACCCTACCAGCCCCTACGGAAGCCTAAAGACCCTTGCAGGCAGTTAGGGAACGGTACAGGGCCCTACGGAACTTTACCAGCCACTACGGAACTCTACGGGCCCCTACGGAACCCTGCAGAACCCTCCGGAACCTTACAGAATCCCACAGACTCCTACAGACTCCTGCGGGCACTTACACAACCCTACAGGTCCCTACGGAAATCTACGGGACTCCACGGGCCCCTAGGGAACCCTACAGATCTTGACGGAACCCTACGAGCCCCTCTGGAACCCTACAGAATACTCCAGGACCCGACAGCACTCTACAAGACCCTTAGCGACACAACGGAACCTCACTAAAACCCTATGGGCTCCTACAGAACACTGCAGGTGCCTACGGAACCCTACACACCCCTACGGAATACTACCAGCCACTACGGAAACCTATGGCCCCTACGGAACCTGACAGAAACACTGTGGGCCCCTACAGGCCCTTACGGGCACTTGCAGAACTCTGTAGGAACCCACGGAACTTTATGGAACCCTACCAGCCCCTACGGAAGCCTAAAGACCCTTGCAGGCAGTTACGGAAAACCACAGGCCCCTACGGAACCCTACAGACACCTGCTGGCACTTTCAGAACCCTGCAGGCCCCTACGGAACCCTACAGGTCCATACAGAACCCCACAGGGCCCTACGGAACTTTACCAGCCACTACGGAACTCTACGGGCCCCTACGGAACCCTGCAGAACCCTCCGGAACCTTACAGAATCCCACAGACTCCTGCGGGCACTTACACAACCCTACAGGCCCTTACGGAACACTGCCAGCCCCTATGGAAGGAACCCTACGGGCCCCTACAGAACACTACTGGCTCCTGCGGTACTCTACAGGCCTCTAAGGAACCTACGAAGCTCTACGGAGCCCTATGGATCCTTACGGAACAGTACGGGCCCCTTCAGACCTCTGCGGGCGCTTATGGAAACCTACAGGACCCTACGGAACTGTACGAGACTCTACAGGCCCCTACGGAACCGTACGAGACTCTACAGGTCCCTTGGGAACATCACCGGCCCCTACGGAACCCTACACAACCCTCCGGAAACATATGGCACCCTACAAGCTCCTACCAACCCCTGCGGGCACTTACACAACCCTACAGGTCCCTACGGAAATCTACGGGACTCCACGGGCCCCTAGGGAACCCTACAGATTTCGACGGAACCTTACGAGCCCCTCTGGAACCCTACAGAATACCCCAGGACCCGACAGCACTCTACAAGACCCTTAGCAACACAACGGAACCTCACTAAAACCCTATGGGCTCCTACAGAACACTGCAGGTGCCTACGGAACCCTACAGACCCCTACAGAATACTACCAGCCACTACGGAAACCTATGGCCCCTACGGAACTCTACGGAACCTGACAGAAACACTGTGGGCCCCTACAGGCCCTTGCGGGCACTTGCAGAACTCTGCAGGAACCCACGGAACTTTATGGAACCCTACCAGCCCCTACGGAAGCCTAAAGACCCTTGCAGGCAGTTACGGAACGGTACAGGGCCCTACGGAACTTTACCAGCCACTACGGAACTCTACGGGCCCCTACGGAACCCTGCAGAACCCTCCGGAACCTTACAGAATCCCACAGACTCCTACAGACTCCTGCGGGCACTTACACAACCCTACAGGTCCCTACGGAAATCTACGGGACTCCACGGGCCCCTAGGGAACCCTACAGATCTTGACGGAACCCTACGAGCCCCTCTGGAACCCTACAGAATACTCCAGGACCCGACAGCACTCTACAAGACCCTTAGCGACACAACGGAACCTCACTAAAACCCTATGGGCTCCTACAGAACACTGCAGGTGCCTACGGAACCCTACAGACCCCTACGGAATACTACCAGCCACTACGGAAACCTATGGCCCCTAGGGAACCTGACAGAAACACTGTGGGCCCCTACAGGCCCTTACGGGCACTTGCAGAACTCTGCAGGAACCCACGGAACTTTATGGAACCCTACCAGCCCCTACGGAAGCCTAAAGACCCTTGCAGGCAGTTACGGAACGGTACAGGGCCCTACGGAACTTTACCAGCCACTACGGAACTCTACGGGCCCCTACGGAACCCTGCAGAACCCTGCGGAACCTTACAGAATCCCACAGACTCCTACAGACTCCTGCGGGCACTTACACAACCCTACAGGTCCCTACGGAAATCTACGGGACTCCACGGGCCCCTAGGGAACCCTACAGATCTTGACGGAACCCTACGAGCCCCTCTGGAACCCTACAGAATACTCCAGGACCCGACAGCACTCTACAAGACCCTTAGCGACACAACGGAACCTCACTAAAACCCTATGGGCTCCTACAGAACACTGCAGGCGCCTACGGAACCCTACAGACCGCTACGGAACCCTACAGACACCTGCTGGCACTTACAGAACCCTGCAGGCCCCTACGGAACCCTACAGGTCCATACAGAACCCCACAGGGCCCTACGGAACTTTACCAGCCACTACGGAACTCTACGGGCCCCTACGGAACCCTGCAGAACCCTCCGGAACCTTACAGAATCCCACAGACTCCTGCGGGCACTTACACAACCCTACAGGTCCCTACGGAAATCTACGGGACTCCACGGGCCCCTAGGGAACCCTACAGATTTCGACGGAACCTTACGAGCCCCTCTGGAACCCTACAGAATACTCCAGGACCCGACAGCACTCTACAAGACCCTTAGCGACACAACGGAACCTCACTAAAACCCTATGGGCTCCTACAGAACACTGCAGGTGCCTACGGAACCCTACAGACCCCTACGGAATACTACCAGCCACTACGGAAACCTATGGCCCCTACGGAACCTGACAGAAACACTGTGGGCCCCTACAGGCCCTTGCGGGCACTTGCAGAACTCTGCAGGAACCCACGGAACTTTATGGAACCCTACCAGCCCCTACGGAAGCCTAAAGACCCTTGCAGGCAGTTACGGAATGGTACAGGGCCCTACGGAACTTTACCAGCCACTACGGAACTCTACGGGCCCCTACGGAACCCTGCAGAACCCTGCGGAACCTTACAGAATCCCACAGACTCCTACAGACTCCTGCGGGCACTTACACAACCCTACAGGTCCCTACGGAAATCTACGGGACTCCACGGGCCCCTAGGGAACCCTACAGATCTTGACGGAACCCTACGAGCCCCTCTGGAACCCTACAGAATACTCCAGGACCCGACAGCACTCTACAAGACCCTTAGCGACACAACGGAACCTCACTAAAACCCTATGGGCTCCTACAGAACACTGCAGGCGCCTACGGAACCCTACAGACCCCTACGGAATACTACCAGCCACTACGGAAACCTATGGCCCCTACGGAACCTGACAGAAACACTGTGGGCCCCTACAGGCCCTTACGGGCACTTGCAGAACTCTGTAGGAACCCACGGAACTTTATGGAACCCTACCAGCCCCTACGGAAGCCTAAAGACCCTTGCAGGCAGTTACGGAAAACCACAGGCCCCTACGGAACCCTACAGACACCTGCTGGCACTTTCAGAACCCTGCAGGCCCCTACGGAACCCTACAGGTCCATACAGAACCCCACAGGGCCCTACGGAACTTTACCAGCCACTACAGAACTCTACGGGCCCCTACGGAACCCTGCAGAACCCTCCGGAACCTTACAGAATCCCACAGACTCCTGCGGGCACTTACACAACCCTACAGGCCCTTACAGAACACTGCCAGCCCCTATGGAAGGAACCCTACGGGCCCCTACAGAACACTACTGGCTCCTGCGGTACTCTACAGGCCTCTAAGGAACCTACGAAGCTCTACGGAGCCCTATGGATCCTTACGGAACAGTACGGGCCCCTTCAGACCTCTGCGGGCGCTTATGGAAACCTACAGGACCCTACGGAACTGTACGAGACTCTACAGGCCCCTACGGAACCGTACGAGACTCTACAGGTCCCTTGGGAACATCACCGGCCCCTACGGAACCCTACACAACCCTCCGGAAACATATGGCACCCTACAAGCTCCTACCAACCCCTGCGGGCACTTACACAGCCCTACAGGTCCCTACGGAAATCTACGGGACTCCACGGGCCCCTAGGGAACCCTACAGATTTCGACGGAACCTTACGAGCCCCTCTGGAACCCTACAGAATACTCCAGGACCCGACAGCACTCTACAAGACCCTTAGCGACACAACGGAACCTCACTAAAACCCTATGGGCTCCTACAGAACACTGCAGGTGCCTACGGAACCCTACAGACCCCTACGGAATACTACCAGCCACTACGGAAACCTATGGCCCCTAGGGAACCTGACAGAAACACTGTGGGCCCCTACAGGCCCTTACGGGCACTTGCAGAACTCTGCAGGAACCCACGGAACTTTATGGAACCCTACCAGCCCCTACGGAAGCCTAAAGACCCTTGCAGGCAGTTACGGAAAACCACAGGCCCCTACGGAACCCTACAGACACCTGCTGGCACTTTCAGAACCCTGCAGGCCCCTACGGAACCCTACAGGTCCATACAGAACCCCACAGGGCCCTACGGAACTTTACCAGCCACTACGGAACTCTACGGGCCCCTACGGAACCCTGCAGAACCTTACAGAATCCCACAGACTCCTGCAGGCACTTACACAACCCTACAGGCCCTTACGGAACACTGCCAGCCCCTATGGAAGGAACCCTACGGGCCCCTACAAAACACTACTGGCTCCTGCGGTACTCTACAGGCCTCTAAGGAACCTACGAAGCTCTACGGAGCCCTATGGATCCTTACGGAACAGTACGGGCCCCTTCAGACCTCTGCGGGCGCTTATGGAAACGTACAGGACCCTACGGAACTGTACGAGACTCTACAGGCCCCTACGGAACCGTACGAGACTCTACAGGTCCCTTGGGAACATCACCGGCCCCTACGGAACCCTACACAACCCTCTGGAAACATATGGCACCCTACAAGCTCCTACCAACCCCTGCGGGCACTTACACAGCCCTACAGGTCCCTACGGAAATCTACGGGACTCCACGGGCCCCTAGGGAACCCTACAGATTTCGACGGAACCTTACGAGCCCCTCTGGAACCCTACAGAATACTGCAGGACCCGACAGCACTCTACAAGACCCTTAGCAACACAACGGAACCTCACTAAAACCCTATGGGCTCCTACAGAACACTGCAGGTGCCTACGGAACCCTACAGACCCCTACGGAATACTACCAGCCACTACGGAAACCTATGGCCCCTACGGAACTCTACGGAACCTGACAGAAACACTGTGGGCCCCTACAGGCCCTTGCGGGCACTTGCAGAACTCTGCAGGAACCCACGGAACTTTATGGAACCCTACCAGCCCCTACGGAAGCCTAAAGACCCTTGCAGGCAGTTACGGAACGGTACAGGGCCCTACGGAACTTTACCAGCCACTACGGAACTCTACGGGCCCCTACGGAACCCTGCAGAACCCTCCGGAACCTTACAGAATCCCACAGACTCCTACAGACTCCTGCGGGCACTTACACAACCCTACAGGTCCCTACGGAAATCTACGGGACTCCACGGGCCCCTAGGGAACCCTACAGATCTTGACGGAACCCTACGAGCCCCTCTGGAACCCTACAGAATACTCCAGGACCCGACAGCACTCTACAAGACCCTTAGCGACACAACGGAACCTCACTAAAACCCTATGGGCTCCTACAGAACACTGCAGGTGCCTACGGAACCCTACAGACCCCTACGGAATACTACCAGCCACTACGGAAACCTATGGCTCCTAGGGAACCTGACAGAAACACTGTGGGCCCCTACAGGCCCTTACGGGCACTTGCAGAACTCTGCAGGAACCCACGCAACTTTATGGAACCCTACCAGCCCCTACGGAAGCCTAAAGACCCTTGCAGGCAGTTACGGAACGGTACAGGGCCCTACGGAACTTTACCAGCCACTACGGAACTCTACGGGCCCCTACGGAACCCTGCAGAACCCTGCGGAACCTTACAGAATCCCACAGACTCCTACAGACTCCTGCGGGCACTTACACAACCCTACAGGTCCCTACGGAAATCTACGGGACTCCACGGGCCCCTAGGGAACCCTACAGATCTTGACGGAACCCTACGAGCCCCTCTGGAACCCTACAGAATACTCCAGGACCCGACGGCACTCTACAAGACCCTTAGCGACACAACGGAACCTCACTAAAACCCTATGGGCTCCTACAGAACACTGCAGGCGCCTACGGAACCCTACAGACCGCTACGGAACCCTACAGACACCTGCTGGCACTTACAGAACCCTGCAGGCCCCTACGGAACCCTACAGGTCCATACAGAACCCCACAGGGCCCTACGGAACTTTACCAGCCACTACGGAACTCTACGGGCCCCTACGGAACCCTGCAGAACCCTCCGGAACCTTACAGAATCCCACAGACTCCTACAGACTCCTGCGGGCACTTACACAACCCTACAGGTCCCTACGGAAATCTACGGGACTCCACGGGCCCCTAGGGAACCCTACAGATCTTGACGGAACCCTACGAGCCCCTCTGGAACCCTACAGAATACTCCAGGACCCGACAGCACTCTACAAGACCCTTAGCGACACAACGGAACCTCACTAAAACCCTATGGGCTCCTACAGAACACTGCAGGTGCCTACGGAACCCTACACACCCCTACGGAATACTACCAGCCACTACGGAAACCTATGGCCCCTACGGAACCTGACAGAAACACTGTGGGCCCCTACAGGCCCTTACGGGCACTTGCAGAACTCTGTAGGAACCCACGGAACTTTATGGAACCCTACCAGCCCCTACGGAAGCCTAAAGACCCTTGCAGGCAGTTACGGAAAACCACAGGCCCCTACGGAACCCTACAGACACCTGCTGGCACTTTCAGAACCCTGCAGGCCCCTACGGAACCCTACAGGTCCATACAGAACCCCACAGGGCCCTACGGAACTTTACCAGCCACTACGGAACTCTACGGGCCCCTACGGAACCCTGCAGAACCCTCCGGAACCTTACAGAATCCCACAGACTCCTGCGGGCACTTACACAACCCTACAGGCCCTTACGGAACACTGCCAGCCCCTATGGAAGGAACCCTACGGGCCCCTACAGAACACTACTGGCTCCTGCGGTACTCTACAGGCCTCTAAGGAACCTACGAAGCTCTACGGAGCCCTATGGATCCTTACGGAACAGTACGGGCCCCTTCAGACCTCTGCGGGCGCTTATGGAAACCTACAGGACCCTACGGAACTGTACGAGACTCTACAGGCCCCTACGGAACCGTACGAGACTCTACAGGTCCCTTGGGAACATCACCGGCCCCTACGGAACCCTACACAACCCTCCGGAAACATATGGCACCCTACAAGCTCCTACCAACCCCTGCGGGCACTTACACAACCCTACAGGTCCCTACGGAAATCTACGGGACTCCACGGGCCCCTAGGGAAGCCTACAGATTTCAACGGAACGTTACGAGCCCCTCTGGAACCCTACAGAATACCCCAGGACCCGACAGCACTCTACAAGACCCTTAGCAACACAACGGAACCTCACTAAAACCCTATGGGCTCCTACAGAACACTGCAGGTGCCTACGGAACCCTACAGACCCCTACGGAATACTACCAGCCACTACGGAAACCTATGGCCCCTACGGAACTCTACGGAACCTGACAGAAACACTGTGGGCCCCTACAGGCCCTTGCGGGCACTTGCAGAACTCTGCAGGAACCCACGGAACTTTATGGAACCCTACCAGCCCCTACGGAAGCCTAAAGACCCTTGCAGGCAGTTACGGAACGGTACAGGGCCCTACGGAACTTTACCAGCCACTACGGAACTCTACGGGCCCCTACGGAACCCTGCAGAACCCTCCGGAACCTTACAGAATCCCACAGACTCCTACAGACTCCTGCGGGCACTTACACAACCCTACAGGTCCCTACGGAAATCTACGGGACTCCACGGGCCCCTAGGGAACCCTACAGATCTTGACGGAACCCTACGAGCCCCTCTGGAACCCTACAGAATACTCCAGGACCCGACAGCACTCTACAAGACCCTTAGCGACACAACGGAACCTCACTAAAACCCTATGGGCTCCTACAGAACACTGCAGGTGCCTACGGAACCCTACAGACCCCTACGGAATACTACCAGCCACTACGGAAACCTATGGCTCCTAGGGAACCTGACAGAAACACTGTGGGCCCCTACAGGCCCTTACGGGCACTTGCAGAACTCTGCAGGAACCCACGCAACTTTATGGAACCCTACCAGCCCCTACGGAAGCCTAAAGACCCTTGCAGGCAGTTACGGAACGGTACAGGGCCCTACGGAACTTTACCAGCCACTACGGAACTCTACGGGCCCCTACGGAACCCTGCAGAACCCTGCGGAACCTTACAGAATCCCACAGACTCCTACAGACTCCTGCGGGCACTTACACAACCCTACAGGTCCCTACGGAAATCTACGGGACTCCACGGGCCCCTAGGGAACCCTACAGATCTTGACGGAACCCTACGAGCCCCTCTGGAACCCTACAGAATACTCCAGGACCCGACAGCACTCTACAAGACCCTTAGCGACACAACGGAACCTCACTAAAACCCTATGGGCTCCTACAGAACACTGCAGGCGCCTACGGAACCCTACAGACCGCTACGGAACCCTACAGACACCTGCTGGCACTTACAGAACCCTGCAGGCCCCTACGGAACCCTACAGGTCCATACAGAACCCCACAGGGCCCTACGGAACTTTACCAGCCACTACGGAACTCTACGGGCCCCTACGGAACCCTGCAGAACCCTCCGGAACCTTACAGAATCCCACAGACTCCTGCGGGCACTTACACAACCCTACAGGCCCTTACAGAACACTGCCAGCCCCTATGGAAGGAACCCTACGGGCCCCTACAGAACACTACTGGCTCCTGCGGTACTCTACAGGCCTCTAAGGAACCTACGAAGCTCTATGGAGCCCTATGGATCCTTACGGAACAGTACGGGCCCCTTCAGACCTCTGCGGGCGCTTATGGAAACCTACAGGACCCTACGGAACTGTACGAGACTCTACAGGCCCCTACGGAACCGTACGAGACTCTACAGGTCCCTTGGGAACATCACCGGCCCCTACGGAACCCTACACAACCCTCCGGAAACATATGGCACCCTACAAGCTCCTACCAACCCCTGCGGGCACTTACACAACCCTACAGGTCCCTACGGAAATCTACGGGACTCCACGGGCCCCTAGGGAACCCTACAGATTTCGACGGAACCTTACGAGCCCCTCTGGAACCCTACAGAATACTCCAGGACCCGACAGCACTCTACAAGACCCTTAGCGACACAACGGAACCTCACTAAAACCCTATGGGCTCCTACAGAACACTGCAGGTGCCTACGGAACCCTACACACCCCTACGGAATACTACCAGCCACTACGGAAACCTATGGCCCCTACGGAACCTGACAGAAACACTGTGGGCCCCTACAGGCCCTTGCGGGCACTTGCAGAACTCTGCAGGAACCCACGGAACTTTATGGAACCCTACCAGCCCCTACGGAAGCCTAAAGACCCTTGCAGGCAGTTACGGAACGGTACAGGGCCCTACGGAACTTTACCAGCCACTACGGAACTCTACGGGCCCCTACGGAACCCTGCAGAACCCTGCGGAACCTTACAGAATCCCACAGACTCCTACAGACTCCTGCGGGCACTTACACAACCCTACAGGTCCCTACGGAAATCTACGGGACTCCACGGGCCCCTAGGGAACCCTACAGATCTTGACGGAACCCTACGAGCCCCTCTGGAACCCTACAGAATACTCCAGGACCCGACAGCACTCTACAAGACCCTTAGCGACACAACGGAACCTCACTAAAACCCTATGGGCTCCTACAGAACACTGCAGGCGCCTACGGAACCCTACAGACCGCTACGGAACCCTACAGACACCTGCTGGCACTTACAGAACCCTGCAGGCCCCTACGGAACCCTACAGGTCCATACAGAACCCCACAGGGCCCTACGGAACTTTACCAGCCACTACGGAACTCTACGGGCCCCTACGGAACCCTGCAGAACCCTCCGGAACCTTACAGAATCCCACAGACTCCTACAGACTCCTGCGGGCACTTACACAACCCTACAGGCCCTTACGGAACACTGCCAGCCCCTATGGAAGGAACCCTACGGGCCCCTACAGAACACTACTGGCTCCTGCGGTACTCTACAGGCCTCTAGGGAACCTACGAAGCTCTACAGAACCCTATGGATCCTTACGGAACAGTACGGGCCCCTTCAGACCTCTGCGGGCGCTTATGGAAACCTACAGGACCCTACGGAACTGTACGAGACTCTACAGGCCCCTACGGAACCGTACGAGACTCTACAGGTCCCTTGGGAACATCACCGGCCCCTACGAAACCCTACACAACCCTCCGGAAACATATGGCACCCTACAAGCTCCTACCAACCCCTGCGGGCACTTACACAACCCTACAGGTCCCTACGGAAATCTACGGGACTCCACGGGCCCCTAGGGAACCCTACAGATTTCGACGGAACGTTACGAGCCCCTCTGGAACCCTACAGAATACCCCAGGACCCGACAGCACTCTACAAGACCCTTAGCAACACAACGGAACCTCACTAAAACCCTATGGGCTCCTACAGAACACTGCAGGTGCCTACGGAACCCTACAGACCCCTACGGAATACTACCAGCCACTACGGAAACCTATGGCCCCTACGGAACTCTACGGAACCTGACAGAAACACTGTGGGCCCCTACAGGCCCTTGCGGGCACTTGCAGAACTCTGCAGGAACCCACGGAACTTTATGGAACCCTACCAGCCCCTACGGAAGCCTAAAGACCCTTGCAGGCAGTTACGGAACGGTACAGGGCCCTACGGAACTTTACCAGCCACTACGGAACTCTACGGGCCCCTACGGAACCCTGCAGAACCCTCCGGAACCTTACAGAATCCCACAGACTCCTACAGACTCCTGCGGGCACTTACACAACCCTACAGGTCCCTACGGAAATCTACGGGACTCCACGGGCCCCTAGGGAACCCTACAGATCTTGACGGAACCCTACGAGCCCCTCTGGAACCCTACAGAATACTCCAGGACCCGACAGCACTCTACAAGACCCTTAGCGACACAACGGAACCTCACTAAAACCCTATGGGCTCCTACAGAACACTGCAGGCGCCTACGGAACCCTACAGACCGCTACGGAACCCTACAGACACCTGCTGGCACTTACAGAACCCTGCAGGCCCCTACGGAACCCTACAGGTCCATACAGAACCCCACAGGGCCCTACGGAACTTTACCAGCCACTACGGAACTCTACGGGCCCCTACGGAACCCTGCAGAACCCTCCGGAACCTTACAGAATCCCACAGACTCCTGCGGGCACTTACACAACCCTACAGGCCCTTACAGAACACTGCCAGCCCCTATGGAAGGAACCCTACGGGCCCCTACAGAACACTACTGGCTCCTGCGGTACTCTACAGGCCTCTAAGGAACCTACGAAGCTCTATGGAGCCCTATGGATCCTTACGGAACAGTACGGGCCCCTTCAGACCTCTGCGGGCGCTTATGGAAACCTACAGGACCCTACGGAACTGTACGAGACTCTACAGGCCCCTACGGAACCGTACGAGACTCTACAGGTCCCTTGGGAACATCACCGGCCCCTACGGAACCCTACACAACCCTCCGGAAACATATGGCACCCTACAAGCTCCTACCAACCCCTGCGGGCACTTACACAACCCTACAGGTCCCTACGGAAATCTACGGGACTCCACGGGCCCCTAGGGAACCCTACAGATTTCGACGGAACCTTACGAGCCCCTCTGGAACCCTACAGAATACTCCAGGACCCGACAGCACTCTACAAGACCCTTAGCGACACAACGGAACCTCACTAAAACCCTATGGGCTCCTACAGAACACTGCAGGTGCCTACGGAACCCTACACACCCCTACGGAATACTACCAGCCACTACGGAAACCTATGGCCCCTACGGAACCTGACAGAAACACTGTGGGCCCCTACAGGCCCTTGCGGGCACTTGCAGAACTCTGCAGGAACCCACGGAACTTTATGGAACCCTACCAGCCCCTACGGAAGCCTAAAGACCCTTGCAGGCAGTTACGGAACGGTACAGGGCCCTACGGAACTTTACCAGCCACTACGGAACTCTACGGGCCCCTACGGAACCCTGCAGAACCCTCCGGAACCTTACAGAATCCCACAGACTCCTACAGACTCCTGCGGGCACTTACACAACCCTACAGGTCCCTACGGAAATCTACGGGACTCCACGGGCCCCTAGGGAACCCTACAGATCTTGACGGAACCCTACGAGCCCCTCTGGAACCCTACAGAATACTCCAGGACCCGACAGCACTCTACAAGACCCTTAGCGACACAACGGAACCTCACTAAAACCCTATGGGCTCCTACAGAACACTGCAGGCGCCTACGGAACCCTACAGACCGCTACGGAACCCTACAGACACCTGCTGGCACTTACAGAACCCTGCAGGCCCCTACGGAACCCTACAGGTCCATACAGAACCCCACAGGGCCCTACAGAACTTTACCAGCCACTACGGAACTCTACGGGCCCCTACGGAACCCTGCAGAACCCTCCGGAACCTTACAGAATCCCACAGACTCCTACAGACTCCTGCGGGCACTTACACAACCCTACAGGTCCCTACGGAAATCTACGGGACTCCACGGGCCCCTAGGGAACCCTACAGATCTTGACGGAACCCTACGAGCCCCTCTGGAACCCTACAGAATACTCCAGGACCCGACAGCACTCTACAAGACCCTTAGCGACACAACGGAACCTCACTAAAACCCTATGGGCTCCTACAGAACACTGCAGGCGCCTACGGAACCCTACAGACCCCTACGGAACCCTACAGACACCTGCTGGCACTTACAGAACCCTGCAGGCCCCTACGGAACCCTACAGGTCCATACAGAACCCCACAGGGCCCTACGGAACTTTACCAGCCACTACGGAACTCTACGGGCCCCTACGGAACCCTGCAGAACCCTCCGGAACCTTACAGAATCCCACAGACTCCTACAGACTCCTGCGGGCACTTACACAACCCTACAGGCCCTTACGGAACACTGCCAGCCCCTATGGAAGGAACCCTACGGGCCCCTACAGAACACTACTGGCTCCTGCGGTACTCTACAGGCCTCTAGGGAACCTACGAAGCTCTACAGAACCCTATGGATCCTTACGGAACAGTACGGGCCCCTTCAGACCTCTGCGGGCGCTTATGGAAACCTACAGGACCCTACGGAACTGTACGAGACTCTACAGGCCCCTACGGAACCGTACGAGACTCTACAGGTCCCTTGGGAACATCACCGGCCCCTACGAAACCCTACACAACCCTCCGGAAACATATGGCACCCTACAAGCTCCTACCAACCCCTGCGGGCACTTACACAACCCTACAGGTCCCTACGGAAATCTACGGGACTCCACGGGCCCCTAGGGAACCCTACAGATTTCGACGGAACGTTACGAGCCCCTCTGGAACCCTACAGAATACCCCAGGACCCGACAGCACTCTACAAGACCCTTAGCAACACAACGGAACCTCACTAAAACCCTATGGGCTCCTACAGAACACTGCAGGTGCCTACGGAACCCTACAGACCCCTACGGAATACTACCAGCCACTACGGAAACCTATGGCCCCTACGGAACTCTACGGAACCTGACAGAAACACTGTGGGCCCCTACAGGCCCTTGCGGGCACTTGCAGAACTCTGCAGGAACCCACGGAACTTTATGGAACCCTACCAGCCCCTACGGAAGCCTAAAGACCCTTGCAGGCAGTTACGGAACGGTACAGGGCCCTACGGAACTTTACCAGCCACTACGGAACTCTACGCGCCCCTACGGAACCCTGCAGAACCCTCCGGAACCTTACAGAATCCCACAGACTCCTACAGACTCCTGCGGGCACTTACACAACCCTACAGGTCCCTACGGAAATCTACGGGACTCCACGGGCCCCTAGGGAACCCTACAGATCTTGACGGAACCCTACGAGCCCCTCTGGAACCCTACAGAATACTCCAGGACCCGACAGCACTCTACAAGACCCTTAGCGACACAACGGAACCTCACTAAAACCCTATGGGCTCCTACAGAACACTGCAGGCGCCTACGGAACCCTACAGACCGCTACGGAACCCTACAGACACCTGCTGGCACTTACAGAACCCTGCAGGCCCCTACGGAACCCTACAGGTCCATACAGAACCCCACAGGGCCCTACGGAACTTTACCAGCCACTACGGAACTCTACGGGCCCCTACGGAACCCTGCAGAACCCTCCGGAACCTTACAGAATCCCACAGACTCCTACAGACTCTTGCGGGCACTTACACAACCCTACAGGCCCTTACGGAACACTGCCAGCCCCTATGGAAGGAACCCTACGGGCCCCTACAGAACACTACTGGCTCCTGCGGTACTCTACAGGCCTCTAAGGAACCTACGAAGCTCTACGGAGCCCTATGGATCCTTACGGAACAGTACGGGCCCCTTCAGACCTCTGCGGGCGCTTATGGAAACCTACAGGACCCTACGGAACTGTACGAGACTCTACAGGCCCCTACGGAACCGTACGAGACTCTACAGGTCCCTTGGGAACATCACCGGCCCCTACGGAACCCTACACAACCCTCCGGAAACATATGGCACCCTACAAGCTCCTACCAACCCCTGCGGGCACTTACACAACCCTACAGGTCCCTACGGAAATCTACGGGACTCCACGGGCCCCTAGGGAACCCTACAGATTTCGACGGAACCTTACGAGCCCCTCTGGAACCCTACAGAATACCCCAGGACCCGACAGCACTCTACAAGACCCTTAGCAACACAACGGAACCTCACTAAAACCCTATGGGCTCCTACAGAACACTGCAGGTGCCTACGGAACCCTACAGACCCCTACGGAATACTACCAGCCACTACGGAAACCTATGGCCCCTACGGAACTCTACGGAACCTGACAGAAACACTGTGGGCCCCTACAGGCCCTTGCGGGCACTTGCAGAACTCTGCAGGAACCCACGGAACTTTATGGAACCCTACCAGCCCCTACGGAAGCCTAAAGACCCTTGCAGGCAGTTACGGAACGGTACAGGGCCCTACGGAACTTTACCAGCCACTACGGAACTCTACGGGCCCCTACGGAACCCTGCAGAACCCTGCGGAACCTTACAGAATCCCACAGACTCCTACAGACTCCTGCGGGCACTTACACAACCCTACAGGTCCCTACGGAAATCTACGGGACTCCACGGGCCCCTAGGGAACCCTACAGATCTTGACGGAACCCTACGAGCCCCTCTGGAACCCTACAGAATACTCCAGGACCCGACAGCACTCTACAAGACCCTTAGCGACACAACGGAACCTCACTAAAACCCTATGGGCTCCTACAGAACACTGCAGGGGCCTACGGAACCCTACAGACCGCTACGGAACCCTACAGACACCTGCTGGCACTTACAGAACCCTGCAGGCCCCTACGGAACCCTACAGGTCCATACAGAACCCCACAGGGCCCTACGGAACTTTACCAGCCACTACGGAACTCTACGGGCCCCTACGGAACCCTGCAGAACCCTCCGGAACCTTACAGAATCCCACAGACTCCTGCGGGCACTTACACAACCCTACAGGCCCTTACGGAACACTGCCAGCCCCTATGGAAGGAACCCTACGGGCCCCTACAGAACACTACTGGCTCCTGCGGTACTCTACAGGCCTCTAAGGAACCTACGAAGCTCTACGGAGCCCTATGGATCCTTACGGAACAGTACGGGCCCCTTCAGACCTCTGCGGGCGCTTATGGAAACCTACAGGACCCTACGGAACTGTACGAGACTCTACAGGCCCCTACGGAACCGTACGAGACTCTACAGGTCCCTTGGGAACATCACCGGCCCCTACGGAACCCTACACAACCCTCCGGAAACATATGGCACCCTACAAGCTCCTACCAACCCCTGCGGGCACTTACACAACCCTACAGGTCCCTACGGAAATCTACGGGACTCCACGGGCTCCTAGGGAACCCTACAGATTTCGACGGAACCTTACGAGCCCCTCTGGAACCCTACAGAATACTCCAGGACCCGACAGCACTCTACAAGACCCTTAGCGACACAACGGAACCTCACTAAAACCCTATGGGCTCCTACAGAACACTGCAGGTGCCTACGGAACCCTACAGACCCTACGGAATACTACCAGCCACTACGGAAACCTATGGCCCGTACGGAACCTGACAGAAACACTGTGGGCCCCTACAGGCCCTTACGGGCACTTGCAGAACTCTGCAGGAACCCACGGAACTTTATGGAACCCTACCAGCCCCTACGGAAGCCTAAAGACCCTTGCAGGCAGTTACGGAACGGTACAGGGCCCTACGGAACTTTACCAGCCACTACGGAACTCTACGGGCCCCTACGGAACCCTGCAGAACCCTCCGGAACCTTACAGAATCCCACAGACTCCTACAGACTCCTGCGGGCACTTACACAACCCTACAGGTCCCTACGGAAATCTACGGGACTCCACGGGCCCCTAGGGAACCCTACAGATCTTGACGGAACCCTACGAGCCCCTCTGGAACCCTACAGAATACTCCAGGACCCGACAGCACTCTACAAGACCCTTAGCGACACAACGGAACCTCACTAAAACCCTATGGGCTCCTACAGAACACTGCAGGCGCCTACGGAACCCTACAGACCGCTACGGAACCCTACAGACACCTGCTGGCACTTACAGAACCCTGCAGGCCCCTACGGAACCCTACAGGTCCATACAGAACCCCACAGGGCCCTACGGAACTTTACCAGCCACTACGGAACTCTACGGGCCCCTACGGAACCCTGCAGAACCCTCCGGAACCTTACAGAATCCCACAGACTCCTACAGACTCCTGCGGGCACTTACACAACCCTACAGGCCCTTACGGAACACTGCCAGCCCCTATGGAAGGAACCCTACGGGCCCCTACAGAACACTACTGGCTCCTGCGGTACTCTACAGGCCTCTAGGGAACCTACGAAGCTCTACAGAACCCTATGGATCCTTACGGAACAGTACGGGCCCCTTCAGACCTCTGCGGGCGCTTATGGAAACCTACAGGACCCTACGGAACTGTACGAGACTCTACAGGCCCCTACGGAACCGTACGAGACTCTACAGGTCCCTTGGGAACATCACCGGCCCCTACGAAACCCTACACAACCCTCCGGAAACATATGGCACCCTACAAGCTCCTACCAACCCCTGCGGGCACTTACACAACCCTACAGGTCCCTACGGAAATCTACGGGACTCCACGGGCCCCTAGGGAACCCTACAGATTTCGACGGAACGTTACGAGCCCCTCTGGAACCCTACAGAATACCCCAGGACCCGACAGCACTCTACAAGACCCTTAGCAACACAACGGAACCTCACTAAAACCCTATGGGCTCCTACAGAACACTGCAGGTGCCTACGGAACCCTACAGACCCCTACGGAATACTACCAGCCACTACGGAAACCTATGGCCCCTACGGAACTCTACGGAACCTGACAGAAACACTGTGGGCCCCTACAGGCCCTTGCGGGCACTTGCAGAACTCTGCAGGAACCCACGGAACTTTATGGAACCCTACCAGCCCCTACGGAAGCCTAAAGACCCTTGCAGGCAGTTACGGAACGGTACAGGGCCCTACGGAACTTTACCAGCCACTACGGAACTCTACGGGCCCCTACGGAACCCTGCAGAACCCTCCGGAACCTTACAGAATCCCACAGACTCCTACAGACTCCTGCGGGCACTTACACAACCCTACAGGTCCCTACGGAAATCTACGGGACTCCACGGGCCCCTAGGGAACCCTACAGATCTTGACGGAACCCTACGAGCCCCTCTGGAACCCTACAGAATACTCCAGGACCCGACAGCACTCTACAAGACCCTTAGCGACACAACGGAACCTCACTAAAACCCTATGGGCTCCTACAGAACACTGCAGGCGCCTACGGAACCCTACAGACCGCTACGGAACCCTACAGACACCTGCTGGCACTTACAGAACCCTGCAGGCCCCTACGGAACCCTACAGGTCCATACAGAACCCCACAGGGCCCTACGGAACTTTACCAGCCACTACGGAACTCTACGGGCCCCTACGGAACCCTGCAGAACCCTCCGGAACCTTACAGAATCCCACAGACTCCTACAGACTCTTGCGGGCACTTACACAACCCTACAGGCCCTTACGGAACACTGCCAGCCCCTATGGAAGGAACCCTACGGGCCCCTACAGAACACTACTGGCTCCTGCGGTACTCTACAGGCCTCTAAGGAACCTACGAAGCTCTACGGAGCCCTATGGATCCTTACGGAACAGTACGGGCCCCTTCAGACCTCTGCGGGCGCTTATGGAAACCTACAGGACCCTACGGAACTGTACGAGACTCTACAGGCCCCTACGGAACCGTACGAGACTCTACAGGTCCCTTGGGAACATCACCGGCCCCTACGGAACCCTACACAACCCTCCGGAAACATATGGCACCCTACAAGCTCCTACCAACCCCTGCGGGCACTTACACAACCCTACAGGTCCCTACGGAAATCTACGGGACTCCACGGGCCCCTAGGGAACCCTACAGATTTCGACGGAACGTTACGAGCCCCTCTGGAACCCTACAGAATACCCCAGGACCCGACAGCACTCTACAAGACCCTTAGCAACACAACGGAACCTCACTAAAACCCTATGGGCTCCTACAGAACACTGCAGGTGCCTACGGAACCCTACAGACCCCTACGGAATACTACCAGCCACTACGGAAACCTATGGCCCCTACGGAACTCTACGGAACCTGACAGAAACACTGTGGGCCCCTACAGGCCCTTGCGGGCACTTGCAGAACTCTGCAGGAACCCACGGAACTTTATGGAACCCTACCAGCCCCTACGGAAGCCTAAAGACCCTTGCAGGCAGTTACGGAACGGTACAGGGCCCTACGGAACTTTACCAGCCACTACGGAACTCTACGGGCCCCTACGGAACCCTGCAGAACCCTCCGGAACCTTACAGAATCCCACAGACTCCTACAGACTCCTGCGGGCACTTACACAACCCTAGGGTCCCTACGGAAATCTACGGGACTCCACGGGCCCCTAGGGAACCCTACAGATCTTGACGGAACCCTACGAGCCCCTCTGGAACCCTACAGAATACTCCAGGACCCGACAGCACTCTACAAGACCCTTAGCGACACAACGGAACCTCACTAAAACCCTATGGGCTCCTACAGAACACTGCAGGTGCCTACGGAACCCTACAGACCCCTACGGAATACTACCAGCCACTACGGAAACCTATGGCCCCTAGGGAACCTGACAGAAACACTGTGGGCCCCTACAGGCCCTTACGGGCACTTGCAGAACTCTGCAGGAACCCACGGAACTTTATGGAACCCTACCAGCCCCTACGGAAGCCTAAAGACCCTTGCAGGCAGTTACGGAACGGTACAGGGCCCTACGGAACTTTACCAGCCACTACGGAACTCTACGGGCCCCTACGGAACCCTGCAGAACCCTGCGGAACCTTACAGAATCCCACAGACTCCTACAGACTCCTGCGGGCACTTACACAACCCTACAGGTCCCTACGGAAATCTACGGGACTCCACGGGCCCCTAGGGAACCCTACAGATCTTGACGGAACCCTACGAGCCCCTCTGGAACCCTACAGAATACTCCAGGACCCGACAGCACTCTACAAGACCCTTAGCGACACAACGGAACCTCACTAAAACCCTATGGGCTCCTACAGAACACTGCAGGCGCCTACGGAACCCTACAGACCGCTACGGAACCCTACAGACACCTGCTGGCACTTACAGAACCCTGCAGGCCCCTACGGAACCCTACAGGTCCATACAGAACCCCACAGGGCCCTACGGAACTTTACCAGCCACTACGGAACTCTACGGGCCCCTACGGAACCCTGCAGAACCCTCCGGAACCTTACAGAATCCCACAGACTCCTGCGGGCACTTACACAACCCTACAGGCCCTTACGGAACACTGCCAGCCCCTATGGAAGGAACCCTACGGGCCCCTACAAAACACTACTGGCTCCTGCGGTACTCTACAGGCCTCTAAGGAACCTACGAAGCTCTACGGAGCCCTATGGATCCTTACGGAACAGTACGGGCCCCTTCAGACCTCTGCGGGCGCTTATGGAAACCTACAGGACCCTACGGAACTGTACGAGACTCTACAGGCCCCTACGGAACCGTACGAGACTCTACAGGTCCCTTGGGAACATCACCGGCCCCTACGGAACCCTACACAACCCTCCGGAAACATATGGCACCCTACAAGCTCCTACCAACCCCTGCGGGCACTTACACAACCCTACAGGTCCCTACGGAAATCTACGGGACTCCACGGGCCCCTAGGGAAGCCTACAGATTTCGACGGAACCTTACGAGCCCCTCTGGAACCCTACAGAATACTCCAGGACCCGACAGCACTCTACAAGACCCTTAGCGACACAACGGAACCTCACTAAAACCCTATGGGCTCCTACAGAACACTGCAGGTGCCTACGGAACCCTACAGACCCTACGGAATACTACCAGCCACTACGGAAACCTATGGCCCGTACGGAACCTGACAGAAACACTGTGGGCCCCTACAGGCCCTTACGGGCACTTGCAGAACTCTGCAGGAACCCACGGAACTTTATGGAACCCTACCAGCCCCTACGGAAGCCTAAAGACCCTTGCAGGCAGTTACGGAACGGTACAGGGCCCTACGGAACTTTACCAGCCACTACGGAACTCTACGGGCCCCTACGGAACCCTGCAGAACCCTCCGGAACCTTACAGAATCCCACAGACTCCTACAGACTCCTGCGGGCACTTACACAACCCTACAGGTCCCTACGGAAATCTACGGGACTCCACGGGCCCCTAGGGAACCCTACAGATCTTGACGGAACCCTACGAGCCCCTCTGGAACCCTACAGAATACTCCAGGACCCGACAGCACTCTACAAGACCCTTAGCGACACAACGGAACCTCACTAAAACCCTATGGGCTCCTACAGAACACTGCAGGCGCCTACGGAACCCTACAGACCCCTACGGAACCCTACAGACACCTGCTGGCACTTACAGAACCCTGCAGGCCCCTACGGAACCCTACAGGTCCATACAGAACCCCACAGGGCCCTACGGAACTTTACCAGCCACTACGGAACTCTACGGGCCCCTACGGAACCCTGCAGAACCCTCCGGAACCTTACAGAATCCCACAGACTCCTACAGACTCCTGCGGGCACTTACACAACCCTACAGGCCCTTACGGAACACTGCCAGCCCCTATGGAAGGAACCCTACGGGCCCCTACAGAACACTACTGGCTCCTGCGGTACTCTACAGGCCTCTAGGGAACCTACGAAGCTCTACGGAACCCTATGGATCCTTACGGAACAGTACGGGCCCCTTCAGACCTCTGCGGGCGCTTATGGAAACCTACAGGACCCTACGGAACTGTACGAGACTCTACAGGCCCCTACGGAACCGTACGAGACTCTACAGGTCCCTTGGGAACATCACCGGCCCCTACGAAACCCTACACAACCCTCCGGAAACATATGGCACCCTACAAGCTCCTACCAACCCCTGCTGGCACTTACACAACCCTACAGGTCCCTACGGAAATCTACGGGACTCCACGGGCCCCTAGGGAACCCTACAGATTTCGACGGAACGTTACGAGCCCCTCTGGAACCCTACAGAATACCCCAGGACCCGACAGCACTCTACAAGACCCTTAGCAACACAACGGAACCTCACTAAAACCCTATGGGCTCCTACAGAACACTGCAGGTGCCTACGGAACCCTACAGACCCCTACGGAATACTACCAGCCACTACGGAAACCTATGGCCCCTACGGAACTCTACGGAACCTGACAGAAACACTGTGGGCCCCTACAGGCCCTTGCGGGCACTTGCAGAACTCTGCAGGAACCCACGGAACTTTATGGAACCCTACCAGCCCCTACGGAAGCCTAAAGACCCTTGCAGGCAGTTACGGAACGGTACAGGGCCCTACGGAACTTTACCAGCCACTACGGAACTCTACGGGCCCCTACGGAACCCTGCAGAACCCTCCGGAACCTTACAGAATCCCACAGACTCCTACAGACTCCTGCGGGCACTTACACAACCCTACAGGTCCCTACGGAAATCTACGGGACTCCACGGGCCCCTAGGGAACCCTACAGATCTTGACGGAACCTTACGAGCCCCTCTGGAACCCTACAGAATACTCCAGGACCCGACAGCACTCTACAAGACCCTTAGCGACACAACGGAACCTCACTAAAACCCTATGGGCTCCTACAGAACACTGCAGGTGCCTACGGAACCCTACAGACCCCTACGGAATACTACCAGCCACTACGGAAACCTATGGCCCCTAGGGAACCTGACAGAAACACTGTGGGCCCCTACAGGCCCTTACGGGCACTTGCAGAACTCTGCAGGAACCCACGGAACTTTATGGAACCCTACCAGCCCCTACGGAAGCCTAAAGACCCTTGCAGGCAGTTACGGAACGGTACAGGGCCCTACGGAACTTTACCAGCCACTACGGAACTCTACGGGCCCCTACGGAACCCTGCAGAACCCTCCGGAACCTTACAGAATCCCACAGACTCCTACAGACTCCTGCGGGCACTTACACAACCCTACAGGTCCCTACGGAAATCTACGGGACTCCACGGGCCCCTAGGGAACCCTACAGATCTTGACGGAACCCTACGAGCCCCTCTGGAACCCTACAGAATACTCCAGGACCCGACAGCACTCTACAAGACCCTTAGCGACACAACGGAACCTCACTAAAACCCTATGGGCTCCTACAGAACACTGCAGGCGCCTACGGAACCCTACAGACCGCTACGGAACCCTACAGACACCTGCTGGCACTTACAGAACCCTGCAGGCCCCTACGGAACCCTACAGGTCCATACAGAACCCCACAGGGCCCTACGGAACTTTACCAGCCACTACGGAACTCTACGGGCCCCTACGGAACCCTGCAGAACCCTCCGGAACCTTACAGAATCCCACAGACTCCTGCGGGCACTTACACAACCCTACAGGCCCTTACGGAACACTGCCAGCCCCTATGGAAGGAACCCTACGGGCCCCTACAGAACACTACTGGCTCCTGCGGTACTCTACAGGCCTCTAAGGAACCTACGAAGCTCTACGGAGCCCTATGGATCCTTACGGAACAGTACGGGCCCCTTCAGACCTCTGCGGGCGCTTATGGAAACCTACAGGACCCTACGGAACTGTACGAGACTCTACAGGCCCCTACGGAACCGTACGAGACTCTACAGGTCCCTTGGGAACATCACCGGCCCCTACGGAACCCTACACAACCCTCCGGAAACATATGGCACCCTACAAGCTCCTACCAACCCCTGCGGGCACTTACACAACCCTACAGGTCCCTACGGAAATCTACGGGACTCCACGGGCCCCTAGGGAAGCCTACAGATTTCGACGGAACCTTACGAGCCCCTCTGGAACCCTACAGAATACTCCAGGACCCGACAGCACTCTACAAGACCCTTAGCGACACAACGGAACCTCACTAAAACCCTATGGGCTCCTACAGAACACTGCAGGTGCCTACGGAACCCTACAGACCCCTACGGAATACTACCAGCCACTACGGAAACCTATGGCCCCTACGGAACCTGACAGAAACACTGTGGGCCCCTACAGGCCCTTGCGGGCACTTGCAGAACTCTGCAGGAACCCACGGAACTTTATGGAACCCTACCAGCCCCTACGGAAGCCTAAAGACCCTTGCAGGCAGTTACGGAACGGTACAGGGCCCTACGGAACTTTACCAGCCACTACGGAACTCTACGGGCCCCTACGGAACCCTGCAGAACCCTGCGGAACCTTACAGAATCCCACAGACTCCTACAGACTCCTGCGGGCACTTACACAACCCTACAGGTCCCTACGGAAATCTACGGGACTCCACGGGCCCCTAGGGAACCCTACAGATCTTGACGGAACGTTACGAGCCCCTCTGGAACCCTACAGAATACTCCAGGACCCGACAGCACTCTACAAGACCCTTAGCGACACAACGGAACCTCACTAAAACCCTATGGGCTCCTACAGAACACTGCAGGCGCCTACGGAACCCTACAGACCCCTACGGAACCCTACAGACACCTGCTGGCACTTACAGAACCCTGCAGGCCCCTACGGAACCCTACAGGTCCATACAGAACCCCACAGGGCCCTACGGAACTTTACCAGCCACTACGGAACTCTACGGGCCCCTACGGAACCCTGCAGAACCCTCCGGAACCTTACAGAATCCCACAGACTCCTACAGACTCCTGCGGGCACTTACACAACCCTACAGGCCCTTACGGAACACTGCCAGCCCCTATGGAAGGAACCCTACGGGCCCCTACAGAACACTACTGGCTCCTGCGGTACTCTACAGGCCTCTAGGGAACCTACGAAGCTCTACGGAACCCTATGGATCCTTACGGAACAGTACGGGCCCCTTCAGACCTCTGCGGGCGCTTATGGAAACCTACAGGACCCTACGGAACTGTACGAGACTCTACAGGCCCCTACGGAACCGTACGAGACTCTACAGGTCCCTTGGGAACATCACCGGCCCCTACGAAACCCTACACAACCCTCCGGAAACATATGGCACCCTACAAGCTCCTACCAACCCCTGCGGGCACTTACACAACCCTACAGGTCCCTACGGAAATCTACGGGACTCCACGGGCCCCTAGGGAACCCTACAGATTTCGACGGAACGTTACGAGCCCCTCTGGAACCCTACAGAATACCCCAGGACCCGACAGCACTCTACAAGACCCTTAGCAACACAACGGAACCTCACTAAAACCCTATGGGCTCCTACAGAACACTGCAGGTGCCTACGGAACCCTACAGACCCCTACGGAATACTACCAGCCACTACGGAAACCTATGGCCCCTACGGAACTCTACGGAACCTGACAGAAACACTGTGGGCCCCTACAGGCCCTTGCGGGCACTTGCAGAACTCTGCAGGAACCCACGGAACTTTATGGAACCCTACCAGCCCCTACGGAAGCCTAAAGACCCTTGCAGGCAGTTACGGAACGGTACAGGGCCCTACGGAACTTTACCAGCCACTACGGAACTCTACGGGCCCCTACGGAACCCTGCAGAACCCTCCGGAACCTTACAGAATCCCACAGACTCCTGCGGGCACTTAGACAACCCTACAGGCCCTTACGGAACACTGCCAGCCCCTATGGAAGGAACCCTACGGGCCCCTACAGAACACTACTGGCTCCTGCGGTACTCTACAGGCCTCTAAGGAACCTACGAAGCTCTACGGAGCCCTATGGATCCTTACGGAACAGTACGGGCCCCTTCAGACCTCTGCGGGCGCTTATGGAAACCTACAGGACCCTACGGAACTGTACGAGACTCTACAGGCCCCTACGGAACCGTACGAGACTCTACAGGTCCCTTGGGAACATCACCGGCCCCTACGGAACCCTACACAACCCTCCGGAAACATATGGCACCCTACAAGCTCCTACCAACCCCTGCGGGCACTTACACAACCCTACAGGTCCCTACGGAAATCTACGGGACTCCACGGGCCCCTAGGGAACCCTACAGATCTTGACGGAACCCTACGAGCCCCTCTGGAACCCTACAGAATACTCCAGGACCCGACAGCACTCTACAAGACCCTTAGCGACACAACGGAACCTCACTAAAACCCTATGGGCTCCTACAGAACACTGCAGGTGCCTACGGAACCCTACAGACCCCTACGGAATACTACCAGCCACTACGGAAACCTATGGCCCCTACGGAACCTGACAGAAACACTGTGGGCCCCTACAGGCCCTTACGGGCACTTGCAGAACTCTGCAGGAACCCACGGAACTTTATGGAACCCTACCAGCCCCTACGGAAGCCTAAAGACCCTTGCAGGCAGTTACGGAAAACCACAGGCCCCTACGGAACCCTACAGACACCTGCTGGCACTTTCAGAACCCTGCAGGCCCCTACGGAACCCTACAGGTCCATACAGAACCCCACAGGGCCCTACGGAACTTTACCAGCCACTACGGAACTCTACGGGCCCCTACGGAACCCTGCAGAACCCTCCGGAACCTTACAGAATCCCACAGACTCCTGCGGGCACTTAGACAACCCTACAGGCCCTTACGGAACACTGCCAGCCCCTATGGAAGGAACCCTACGGGCCCCTACAGAACACTACTGGCTCCTGCGGTACTCTACAGGCCTCTAAGGAACCTACGAAGCTCTACGGAGCCCTATGGATCCTTACGGAACAGTACGGGCCCCTTCAGACCTCTGCGGGCGCTTATGGAAACCTACAGGACCCTACGGAACTGTACGAGACTCTACAGGCCCCTACGGAACCGTACGAGACTCTACAGGTCCCTTGGGAACATCACCGGCCCCTACGGAACCCTACACAACCCTCCGGAAACATATGGCACCCTACAAGCTCCTACCAACCCCTGCGGGCACTTACACAACCCTACAGGTCCCTACGGAAATCTACGGGACTCCACGGGCCCCTAGGGAACCCTACAGATCTTGACGGAACCCTACGAGCCCCTCTGGAACCCTACAGAATACTCCAGGACCCGACAGCACTCTACAAGACCCTTAGCGACACAACGGAACCTCACTAAAACCCTATGGGCTCCTACAGAACACTGCAGGTGCCTACGGAACCCTACAGACCCCTACGGAATACTACCAGCCACTACGGAAACCTATGGCCCCTACGGAACCTGACAGAAACACTGTGGGCCCCTACAGGCCCTTACGGGCACTTGCAGAACTCTGCAGGAACCCACGGAACTTTATGGAACCCTACCAGCCCCTACGGAAGCCTAAAGACCCTTGCAGGCAGTTACGGAAAACCACAGGCCCCTACGGAACCCTACAGACACCTGCTGGCACTTTCAGAACCCTGCAGGCCCCTACGGAACCCTACAGGTCCATACAGAACCCCACAGGGCCCTACGGAACTTTACCAGCCACTACGGAACTCTACGGGCCCCTACGGAACCCTGCAGAACCCTCCGGAACCTTACAGAATCCCACAGACTCCTGCGGGCACTTACACAACCCTACAGGCCCTTACGGAACACTGCCAGCCCCTATGGAAGGAACCCTACGGGCCCCTACAGAACACTACTGGCTCCTGCAGTACTCTACAGGCCTCTAATGAACCTACAAAGCTCTACGGAGCCCTATGGATCCTTACGGAACAGTACGGGCCCCTTCAGACCTCTGCGGGCGCTTATGGAAACCTACAGGACCCTACAGAACTGTACGAGACTCTACAGGCCCCTACGGAACCGTACGAGACTCTACAGGTCCCTTGGGAACATCACCGGCCCCTACGGAACCCTACACAACCCTCCGGAAACATATGGCACCCTACAAGCTCCTACCAACCCCTGCGGGCACTTACACAACCCTACAGGTCCCTACGGAAATCTACGGGACTCCACGGGCCCCTAGGGAACCCTACAGATCTTGACGGAACCCTACGAGCCCCTCTGGAACCCTACAGAATACTCCAGGACCCGACAGCACTCTACAAGACCCTTAGCGACACAACGGAACCTCACTAAAACCCTATGGGCTCCTACAGAACACTGCAGGTGCCTACGGAACCCTACAGACCCCTACGGAATACTACCAGCCACTACGGAAACCTATGGCCCCTACGGAACCTGACAGAAACACTGTGGGCCCCTACAGGCCCTTACGGGCACTTGCAGAACTCTGCAGGAACCCACGGAACTTTATGGAACCCTACCAGCCCCTACGGAAGCCTAAAGACCCTTGCAGGCAGTTACGGAAAACCACAGGCCCCTACGGAACCCTACAGACACCTGCTGGCACTTTCAGAACCCTGCAGGCCCCTACGGAACCCTACAGGTCCATACAGAACCCCACAGGGCCCTACGGAACTTTACCAGCCACTACGGAACTCTACGGGCCCCTACGGAACCCTGCAGAACCCTCCGGAACCTTACAGAATCCCACAGACTCCTGCGGGCACTTACACAACCCTACAGGCCCTTACGGAACACTGCCAGCCCCTATGGAAGGAACCCTACGGGCCCCTACAGAACACTACTGGCTCCTGCGGTACTCTACAGGCCTCTAGGGAACCTACGAAGCTCTACGGAGCCCTATGGATCCTTACGGAACAGTACGGGCCCCTTCAGACCTCTGCGGGCGCTTATGGAAACCTACAGGACCCTACAGAACTGTACGAGACTCTACAGGCCCCTACGGAACCGTACGAGACTCTACAGGTCCCTTGGGAACATCACCGGCCCCTACGGAACCCTACACAACCCTCCGGAAACATATGGCACCCTACAAGCTCCTACCAACCCCTGCGGGCACTTACACAACCCTACAGGTCCCTACGGAAATCTACGGGACTCCACGGGCCCCTAGGGAACCCTACAGATCTTGACGGAACCCTACGAGCCCCTCTGGAACCCTACAGAATACTCCAGGACCCGACAGCACTCTACAAGACCCTTAGCGACACAACGGAACCTCACTAAAACCCTATGGGCTCCTACAGAACACTGCAGGTGCCTACGGAACCCTACAGACCCCTACGGAATACTACCAGCCACTACGGAAACCTATGGCCCCTACGGAACCTGACAGAAACACTGTGGGCCCCTACAGGCCCTTACGGGCACTTGCAGAACTCTGCAGGAACCCACGGAACTTTATGGAACCCTACCAGCCCCTACGGAAGCCTAAAGACCCTTGCAGGCAGTTACGGAAAACCACAGGCCCCTACGGAACCCTACAGACACCTGCTGGCACTTTCAGAACCCTGCAGGCCCCTACGGAACCCTACAGGTCCATACAGAACCCCACAGGGCCCTACGGAACTTTACCAGCCACTACGGAACTCTACGGGCCCCTACGGAACCCTGCAGAACCTTACAGAATCCCACAGACTCCTGCGGGCACTTACACAACCCTACAGGCCCTTACGGAACACTGCCAGCCCCTATGGAAGGAACCCTACGGGCCCCTACAGAACACTACTGGCTCCTGCGGTACTCTACAGGCCTCTAAGGAACCTACGAAGCTCTACGGAGCCCTATGGATCCTTACGGAACAGTACGGGCCCCTTCAGACCTCTGCGGGCGCTTATGGAAACCTACAGGACCCTACGGAACTGTACGAGACTCTACAGGCCCCTACGGAACCGTACGAGACTCTACAGGTCCCTTGGGAACATCACCGGCCCCTACGGAACCCTACACAACCCTCAGGAAACATATGGCACCCTACAAGCTCCTACCAACCCCTGCGGGCACTTACACAACCCTACAGGTCCCTACGGAAATCTACGGGACTCCACGGGCCCCTAGGGAACCCTACAGATTTCGACGGAACCTTACGAGCCCCTCTGGAACCCTACAGAATACTCCAGGACCCGACAGCACTCTACAAGACCCTTAGCAACACAACGGAACCTCACTAAAACCCTATGGGCTCCTACAGAACACTGCAGGTGCCTACGGAACCCTACAGACCCCTACGGAATACTACCAGCCACTACGGAAACCTATGGCCCCTACGGAACTCTACGGAACCTGACAGAAACACTGTGGGCCCCTACAGGCCCTTGCGGGCACTTGCAGAACTCTGCAGGAACCCATGGAACTTTATGGAACCCTACCAGCCCCTACGGAAGCCTAAAGACCCTTGCAGGCAGTTACGGAACGGTACAGGGCCCTACGGAACTTTACCAGCCACTACGGAACTCTACGCGCCCCTACGGAACCCTGCAGAACCCTCCGGAACCTTACAGAATCCCACAGACTCCTACAGACTCCTGCGGGCACTTACACAACCCTACAGGTCCCTACGGAAATCTACGGGACTCCACAGGCCCCTAGGGAACCCTACAGATCTTGACGGAACCCTACGAGCCCCTCTGGAACCCTACAGAATACTCCAGGACCCGACAGCACTCTACAAGACCCTTAGCGACACAACGGAACCTCACTAAAACCCTATGGGCTCCTACAGAACACTGCAGGTGCCTACGGAACCCTACAGACCCCTACGGAATACTACCAGCCACTACGGAAACCTATGGCCCCTAGGGAACCTGACAGAAACACTGTGGGCCCCTACAGGCCCTTACGGGCACTTGCAGAACTCTGCAGGAACCCACGGAACTTTATGGAACCCTACCAGCCCCTACGGAAGCCTAAAGACCCTTGCAGGCAGTTACGGAAAACCACAGGCCCCTACGGAACCCTACAGACACCTGCTGGCACTTACAGAACCCTGCAGGCCCCTACGGAACCCTACAGGTCCATACAGAACCCCACAGGGCCCTACGGAACTTTACCAGCCACTACGGAACTCTACGGGCCCCTACGGAACCCTGCAGAACCCTCCGGAACCTTACAGAATCCCACAGACTCCTGCGGGCACTTACACAACCCTACAGGCCCTTACAGAACACTGCCAGCCCCTATGGAAGGAACCCTACGGGCCCCTACAGAACACTACTGGCTCCTGCGGTACTCTACAGGCCTCTAAGGAACCTACGAAGCTCTACGGAGCCCTATGGATCCTTACGGAACAGTACGGGCCCCTTCAGACCTCTGCGGGCGCTTATGGAAACCTACAGGACCCTACGGAACTGTACGAGACTCTACAGGCCCCTACGGAACCGTACGAGACTCTACAGGTCCCTTGGGAACATCACCGGCCCCTACGGAACCCTACACAACCCTCCGGAAACATATGGCACCCTACAAGCTCCTACCAACCCCTGCGGGCACTTACACAACCCTACAGGTCCCTACGGAAATCTACGGGACTCCACGGGCCGCTAGGGAAGCCTACAGATTTCGACGGAACCTTACGAGCCCCTCTGGAACCCTACAGAATACTCCAGGACCCGACAGCACTCTACAAGACCCTTAGCAACACAACGGAACCTCACTAAAACCCTATGGGCTCCTACAGAACACTGCAGGTGCCTACGGAACCCTACAGACCCCTACGGAATACTACCAGCCACTACGGAAACCTATGGCCCCTACGGAACCTGACAGAAACACTGTGGGCCCCTACAGGCCCTTGCGGGCACTTGCAGAACTCTGCAGGAACCCACGGAACTTTATGGAACCCTACCAGCCCCTACGGAAGCCTAAAGACCCTTGCAGGCAGTTACGGAACGGTACAGGGCCCTACGGAACTTTACCAGCCACTACGGAACTCTACGGGCCCCTACGGAACCCTGCAGAACCCTCCGGAACCTTACAGAATCCCACAGACTCCTACAGACTCCTGCGGGCACTTACACAACCCTACAGGTCCCTACGGAAATCTACGGGACTCCACGGGCCCCTAGGGAACCCTACAGATCTTGACGGAACCCTACGAGCCCCTCTGGAACCCTACAGAATACTCCAGGACCCGACAGCACTCTACAAGACCCTTAGCGACACAACGGAACCTCACTAAAACCCTATGGGCTCCTACAGAACACTGCAGGTGCCTACGGAACCCTACAGACCCCTACGGAATACCACCAGCCACTACGGAAACCTATGGCCCCTACGGAACCTGACAGAAACACTGTGGGCCCCTACAGGCCCTTGCGGGCACTTGCAGAACTCTCCAGGAACCCACGGAACTTTATGGAACCCTACCAGCCCCTACGGAAGCCTAAAGACCCTTGCAGGCAGTTACGGAAAACCACAGGCCCCTACGGAACCCTACAGACACCTGCTGGCACTTTCAGAACCCTGCAGGCCCCTACGGAACCCTACAGGTCCATACAGAACCCCACAGGGCCCTACGGAACTTTACCAGCCACTACGGAACCTACGGGCCCCTACGGAACCCTGCAGAACCCTCCGGAACCTTACAGAATCCCACAGACTCCTGCGGGCACTTACACAACCCTACAGGCCCTTACAGAACACTGCCAGCCCCTATGGAAGGAACCCTACGGGCCCCCACAGAACACTACTGGCTCCTGCGGTACTCTACAGGCCTCTAAGGAACCTACGAAGCTCTACGGAGCCCTATGGATCCTTACGGAACAGTACGGGCCCCTTCAGACCTCTGCGGGCGCTTATGGAAACCTACAAAACCCTACGGAACTGTACGAGACTCTACAGGCCCCTACGGAACCGTACGAGACTCTACAGGTCCCTTGGGAACATCACCGGCCCCTACGGAACCCTACACAACCCTCCGGAAACATATGGCACCCTACAAGCTCCTACCAACCCCTGCGGGCACTTACACAACCCTACAGGTCCCTACGGAAATCTACGGGACTCCACGGGCCCCTAGGGAAGCCTACAGATTTCGACGGAACCTTACGAGCCCCTCTGGAACCCTACAGAATACTCCAGGACCCGACAGCACTCTACAAGACCCTTAGCGACACAACGGAACCTCACTAAAACCCTATGGGCTCCTACAGAACACTGCAGGTGCCTACGGAACCCTACAGACCCCTACGGAATACTACCAGCCACTACGGAAACCTATGGCCCCTACGGAACCTGACAGAAACACTGTGGGCCCCTACAGGCCCTTGCGGGCACTTGCAGAACTCTGCAGGAACCCACGGAACTTTATGGAACCCTACCAGCCCCTACGGAAGCCTAAAGACCCTTGCAGGCAGTTACGGAACGGTACAGGGCCCTACGGAACTTTACCAGCCACTACGGAACTCTACGGGCCCCTACGGAACCCTGCAGAACCCTCCGGAACCTTACAGAATCCCACAGACTCCTACAGACTCCTGCGGGCACTTACACAACCCTACAGGTCCCTACGGAAATCTACGGGACTCCACGGGCCCCTAGGGAACCCTACAGATCTTGACGGAACCCTACGAGCCCCTCTGGAACCCTACAGAATACTCCAGGACCCGACAGCACTCTACAAGACCCTTAGCGACACAACGGAACCTCACTAAAACCCTATGGGCTCCTACAGAACACTGCAGGCGCCTACGGAACCCTACAGACCCCTACGGAACCCTACAGACACCTGCTGGCACTTACAGAACCCTGCAGGCCCCTACGGAACCCTACAGGTCCATACAGAACCCCACAGGGCCCTACGGAACTTTACCAGCCACTATGGAACTCTACGGGCCCCTACGGAACCCTGCAGAACCCTCCGGAACCTTACAGAATCCCACAGACTCCTACAGACTCCTGCGGGCACTTACACAACCCTACAGGCCCTTACGGAACACTGCCAGCCCCTATGGAAGGAACCCTACGGGCCCCTACAGAACACTACTGGCTCCTGCGGTACTCTACAGGCCTCTAGGGAACCTACGAAGCTCTACGGAACCCTATGGATCCTTACGGAACAGTACGGGCCCCTTCAGACCTCTGCGGGCGCTTATGGAAACCTACAGGACCCTACGGAACTGTACGAGACTCTACAGGCCCCTACGGAACCGTACGAGACTCTACAGGTCCCTTGGGAACATCACCGGCCCCTACGGAACCCTACACAACCCTCCGGAAACATATGGCACCCTACAAGCTCCTACCAACCCCTGCGGGCACTTACACAACCCTACAGGTCCCTACGGAAATCTACGGGACTCCACGGGCCCCTAGGGAACCCTACAGATCTTGACGGAACCCTACGAGCCCCTCTGGAACCCTACAGAATACTCCAGGACCCGACAGCACTCTACAAGACCCTTAGCGACACAACGGAACCTCACTAAAACCCTATGGGCTCCTACAGAACACTGCAGGTGCCTACGGAACCCTACAGACCCCTACGGAATACTACCAGCCACTACGGAAACCTATGGCCCCTACGGAACTCTACGGAACCTGACAGAAACACTGTGGGCCCCTACAGGCCCTTGCGGGCACTTGCAGAACTCTGCAGGAACCCATGGAACTTTATGGAACCCTACCAGCCCCTACGGAAGCCTAAAGACCCTTGCAGGCAGTTACGGAACGGTACAGGGCCCTACGGAACTTTACCAGCCACTATGGAACTCTACGGGCCCCTACGGAACCCTGCAGTACCCTCCGGAACCTTACAGAATCCCACAGACTCCTACAGACTCCTGCGGGCACTTACACAACCCTACAGGTCCCTACGGAAATCTACGGGACTCCACGGGCCCCTAGGGAACCCTACAGATCTTGACGGAACCCTACGAGCCCCTCTGGAACCCTACAGAATACTCCAGGACCCGACAGCACTCTACAAGACCCTTAGCGACACAATGGAACCTCACTAAAACCCTATGGGCTCCTACAGAACACTGCAGGCGCCTACGGAACCCTACAGACCGCTACGGAACCCTACAGACACCTGCTGGCACTTACAGAACCCTGCAGGCCCCTACGGAACCCTACAGGTCCATACAGAACCCCACAGGGCCCTACGGAACTTTACCAGCCACTATGGAACTCTACGGGCCCCTACGGAACCCTGCAGAACCCTCCGGAACCTTACAGAATCCCACAGACTCCTACAGACTCCTGCGGGCACTTACACAACCCTACAGGCCCTTACGGAACACTGCCAGCCCCTATGGAAGGAACCCTACGGGCCCCTACAGAACACTACTGGCTCCTGCGGTACTCTACAGGCCTCTAGGGAACCTACGAAGCTCTACGGAACCCTATGGATCCTTACGGAACAGTACGGGCCCCTTCAGACCTCTGCGGGCGCTTATGGAAACCTACAGGACCCTACGGAACTGTACGAGACTCTACAGGCCCCTACGAAACCGTACGAGACTCTACAGGTCCCTTGGGAACATCACCGGCCCCTACGGAACCCTACACAACCCTCCGGAAACATATGGCACCCTACAAGCTCCTACCAACCCCTGCGGGCACTTACACAACCCTACAGGTCCCTACGGAAATCTACGGGACTCCACGGGCCCCTAGGGAACCCTACAGATTTCGACGGAACGTTACGAGCCCCTCTGGAACCCTACAGAATACCCCAGGACCCGACAGCACTCTACAAGACCCTTAGCAACACAACGGAACCTCACTAAAACCCTATGGGCTCCTACAGAACACTGCAGGTGCCTACGGAACCCTACAGACCCCTACGGAATACTACCAGCCACTACGGAAACCTATGGCCCCTACGGAACTCTACGGAACCTGACAGAAACACTGTGGGCCCCTACAGGCCCTTGCGGGCACTTGCAGAACTCTGCAGGAACCCATGGAAATTTATGGAACCCTACCAGCCCCTACGGAAGCCTAAAGACCCTTGCAGGCAGTTACGGAACGGTACAGGGCCCTACGGAACTTTACCAGCCACTACGGAACTCTACGGGCCCCTACGGAACCCTGCAGAACCCTCCGGAACCTTACAGAATCCCACAGACTCCTACAGACTCCTGCGGGCACTTACACAACCCTACAGGTCCCTACGGAAATCTACGGGACTCCACGGGGCCCTAGGGAACCCTACAGATCTTGACGGAACCCTACGAGCCCCTCTGGAACCCTACAGAATACTCCAGGACCCGACAGCACTCTACAAGACCCTTAGCGACACAACGGAACCTCACTAAAACCCTATGGGCTCCTACAGAACACTGCAGGTGCCTACGGAACCCTACAGACCCCTACGGAATACTACCAGCCACTACGGAAACCTATGGCCCCTACGGAACCTGACAGAAACACTGTGGGCCCCTACAGGCCCTTACGGGCACTTGCAGAACTCTGCAGGAACCCACGGAACTTTATGGAACCCTACCAGCCCCTACGGAAGCCTAAAGACCCTTGCAGGCAGTTACGGAACGGTACAGGGCCCTACGGAACTTTACCAGCCACTACGGAACTCTACGGGCCCCTACGGAACCCTGCAGAACCCTCCGGAACCTTACAGAATCCCACAGACTCCTACAGACTCCTGCGGGCACTTACACAACCCTACAGGTCCCTACGGAAATCTACGGGACTCCACGGGCCCCTAGGGAACCCTACAGATCTTGACGGAACCCTACGAGCCCCTCTGGAACCCTACAGAATACTCCAGGACCCGACAGCACTCTACAAGACCCTTAGCAACACAATGGAACCTCACTAAAACCCTATGGGCTCCTACAGAACACTGCAGGCGCCTACGGAACCCTACAGACCGCTACGGAACCCTACAGACACCTGCTGGCACTTACAGAACCCTGCAGGCCCCTACGGAACCCTACAGGTCCATACAGAACCCCACAGGGCCCTACGGAACTTTACCAGCCACTATGGAACTCTACGGGCCCCTACGGAACCCTGCAGAACCCTCCGGAACCTTACAGAATCCCACAGACTCCTACAGACTCCTGCGGGCACTTACACAACCCTACAGGCCCTTACGGAACACTGCCAGCCCCTATGGAAGGAACCCTACGGGCCCCTACAGAACACTACTGGCTCCTGCGGTACTCTACAGGCCTCTAGGGAACCTACGAAGCTCTACGGAACCCTATGGATCCTTACGGAACAGTACGGGCCCCTTCAGACCTCTGCGGGCGCTTATGGAAACCTACAGGACCCTACGGAACTGTACGAGACTCTACAGGCCCCTACGGAACCGTACGAGACTCTACAGGTCCCTTGGGAACATCACCGGCCCCTACGGAACCCTACACAACCCTCCGGAAACATATGGCACCCTACAAGCTCCTACCAACCCCTGCGGGCACTTACACAACCCTACAGGTCCCTACGGAAATCTACGGGACTCCACGGGCCCCTAGGGAACCCTACAGATTTCGACGGAACGTTACGAGCCCCTCTGGAACCCTACAGAATACCCCAGGACCCGACAGCACTCTACAAGACCCTTAGCAACACAATGGAACCTCACTAAAACCCTATGGGCTCCTACAGAACACTGCAGGCGCCTACGGAACCCTACAGACCGCTACGGAACCCTACAGACACCTGCTGGCACTTTCAGAACCCTGCAGGCCCCTACGGAACCCTACAGGTCCATACAGAACCCCACAGGGCCCTACGGAACTTTACCAGCCACTATGGAACTCTACGGGCCCCTACGGAACCCTGCAGAACCCTCCGGAACCTTACAGAATCCCACAGACTCCTACAGACTCCTGCGGGCACTTACACAACCCTACAGGCCCTTACGGAACACTGCCAGCCCCTATGGAAGGAACCCTACGGGCCCCTACAGAACACTACTGGCTCCTGCGGTACTCTACAGGCCTCTAGGGAACCTACGAAGCTCTACGGAACCCTATGGATCCTTACGGAACAGTACGGGCCCCTTCAGACCTCTGCGGGCGCTTATGGAAACCTACAGGACCCTACGGAACTGTACGAGACTCTACAGGCCCCTACGAAACCGTACGAGACTCTACAGGTCCCTTGGGAACATCACCGGCCCCTACGGAACCCTACACAACCCTCCGGAAACATATGGCACCCTACAAGCTCCTACCAACCCCTGCGGGCACTTACACAACCCTACAGGTCCCTACGGAAATCTACGGGACTCCACGGGCCCCTAGGGAACCCTACAGATTTCGACGGAACCTTACGAGCCCCTCTGGAACCCTACAGAATACCCCAGGACACGACAGCACTCTACAAGACCCTTAGCAACACAACGGAACCTCACTAAAACCCTATGGGCTCCTACAGAACACTGCAGGTGCCTACGGAACCCTACAGACCCCTACGGAATACTACCAGCCACTACGGAAACCTATGGCCCCTACGGAACTCTACGGAACCTGACAGAAACACTGTGGGCCCCTACAGGCCCTTGCGGGCACTTGCAGAACTCTGCAGGAACCCATGGAACTTTATGGAACCCTACCAGCCCCTACGGAAGCCTAAAGACCCTTGCAGGCAGTTACGGAACGGTACAGGGCCCTACGGAACTTTACCAGCCACTACGGAACTCTACGGGCCCCTACGGAACCCTGCAGAACCCTCCGGAACCTTACAGAATCCCACAGACTCCTACAGACTCCTGCGGGCACTTACACAACCCTACAGGTCCCTACGGAAATCTACGGGACTCCACGGGGCCCTAGGGAACCCTACAGATCTTGACGGAACCCTACGAGCCCCTCTGGAACCCTACAGAATACTCCAGGACCCGACAGCACTCTACAAGACCCTTAGCGACACAACGGAACCTCACTAAAACCCTATGGGCTCCTACAGAACACTGCAGGTGCCTACGGAACCCTACAGACCCCTACGGAATACTACCAGCCACTACGGAAACCTATGGCCCCTACGGAACCTGACAGAAACACTGTGGGCCCCTACAGGCCCTTGCGGGCACTTGCAGAACTCTGCAGGAACCCACGGAACTTTATGGAACCCTACCAGCCCCTACGGAAGCCTAAAGACCCTTGCAGGCAGTTACGGAACGGTACAGGGCCCTACGGAACTTTACCAGCCACTACGGAACTCTACGGGCCCCTACGGAACCCTGCAGAACCCTCCGGAACCTTACAGAATCCCACAGACTCCTACAGACTCCTGCGGGCACTTACACAACCCTACAGGTCCCTACGGAAATCTACGGGACTCCACGGGCCCCTAGGGAACCCTACAGATCTTGACGGAACCCTACGAGCCCCTCTGGAACCCTACAGAATACTCCAGGACCCGACAGCACTCTACAAGACCCTTAGCGACACAACGGAACCTCACTAAAACCCTATGGGCTCCTACAGAACACTGCAGGCGCCTACGGAACCCTACAGACCCCTACGGAACCCTACAGACACCTGCTGGCACTTACAGAACCCTGCAGGCCCCTACGGAACCCTACAGGTCCATACAGAACCCCACAGGGCCCTACGGAACTTTACCAGCCACTATGGAACTCTACGGGCCCCTACGGAACCCTGCAGAACCCTCCGGAACCTTACAGAATCCCACAGACTCCTACAGACTCCTGCGGGCACTTACACAACCCTACAGGCCCTTACGGAACACTGCCAGCCCCTATGGAAGGAACCCTACGGGCCCCTACAGAACACTACTGGCTCCTGCGGTACTCTACAGGCCTCTAGGGAACCTACGAAGCTCTACGGAACCCTATGGATCCTTACGGAACAGTACGGGCCCCTTCAGACCTCTGCGGGCGCTTATGGAAACCTACAGGACCCTACGGAACTGTACGAGACTCTACAGGCCCCTACGGAACCGTACGAGACTCTACAGGTCCCTTGGGAACATCACCGGCCCCTACGGAACCCTACACAACCCTCCGGAAACATATGGCACCCTACAAGCTCCTACCAACCCCTGCGGGCACTTACACAACCCTACAGGTCCCTACGGAAATCTACGGGACTCCACGGGCCCCTAGGGAACCCTACAGATCTTGACGGAACCCTACGAGCCCCTCTGGAACCCTACAGAATACTCCAGGACCCGACAGCACTCTACAAGACCCTTAGCGACACAACGGAACCTCACTAAAACCCTATGGGCTCCTACAGAACACTGCAGGTGCCTACGGAACCCTACAGACCCCTACGGAATACTACCAGCCACTACGGAAACCTATGGCCCCTACGGAACTCTACGGAACCTGACAGAAACACTGTGGGCCCCTACAGGCCCTTGCGGGCACTTGCAGAACTCTGCAGGAACCCATGGAACTTTATGGAACCCTACCAGCCCCTACGGAAGCCTAAAGACCCTTGCAGGCAGTTACGGAACGGTACAGGGCCCTACGGAACTTTACCAGCCACTATGGAACTCTACGGGCCCCTACGGAACCCTGCAGTACCCTCCGGAACCTTACAGAATCCCACAGACTCCTACAGACTCCTGCGGGCACTTACACAACCCTACAGGTCCCTACGGAAATCTACGGGACTCCACGGGCCCCTAGGGAACCCTACAGATCTTGACGGAACCCTACGAGCCCCTCTGGAACCCTACAGAATACTCCAGGACCCGACAGCACTCTACAAGACCCTTAGCGACACAATGGAACCTCACTAAAACCCTATGGGCTCCTACAGAACACTGCAGGCGCCTACGGAACCCTACAGACCGCTACGGAACCCTACAGACACCTGCTGGCACTTACAGAACCCTGCAGGCCCCTACGGAACCCTACAGGTCCATACAGAACCCCACAGGGCCCTACGGAACTTTACCAGCCACTATGGAACTCTACGGGCCCCTACGGAACCCTGCAGAACCCTCCGGAACCTTACAGAATCCCACAGACTCCTACAGACTCCTGCGGGCACTTACACAACCCTACAGGCCCTTACGGAACACTGCCAGCCCCTATGGAAGGAACCCTACGGGCCCCTACAGAACACTACTGGCTCCTGCGGTACTCTACAGGCCTCTAGGGAACCTACGAAGCTCTACGGAACCCTATGGATCCTTACGGAACAGTACGGGCCCCTTCAGACCTCTGCGGGCGCTTATGGAAACCTACAGGACCCTACGGAACTGTACGAGACTCTACAGGCCCCTACGAAACCGTACGAGACTCTACAGGTCCCTTGGGAACATCACCGGCCCCTACGGAACCCTACACAACCCTCCGGAAACATATGGCACCCTACAAGCTCCTACCAACCCCTGCGGGCACTTACACAACCCTACAGGTCCCTACGGAAATCTACGGGACTCCACGGGCCCCTAGGGAACCCTACAGATTTCGACGGAACGTTACGAGCCCCTCTGGAACCCTACAGAATACCCCAGGACCCGACAGCACTCTACAAGACCCTTAGCAACACAACGGAACCTCACTAAAACCCTATGGGCTCCTACAGAACACTGCAGGTGCCTACGGAACCCTACAGACCCCTACGGAATACTACCAGCCACTACGGAAACCTATGGCCCCTACGGAACTCTACGGAACCTGACAGAAACACTGTGGGCCCCTACAGGCCCTTGCGGGCACTTGCAGAACTCTGCAGGAACCCACGGAACTTTATGGAACCCTACCAGCCCCTACGGAAGCCTAAAGACCCTTGCAGGCAGTTACGGAACGGTACAGGGCCCTACGGAACTTTACCAGCCACTACGGAACTCTACGGGCCCCTACGGAACCCTGCAGAACCCTCCGGAACCTTACAGAATCCCACAGACTCCTACAGACTCCTGCGGGCACTTACACAACCCTACAGGTCCCTACGGAAATCTACGGGACTCCACGGGGCCCTAGGGAACCCTACAGATCTTGACGGAACCCTACGAGCCCCTCTGGAACCCTACAGAATACTCCAGGACCCGACAGCACTCTACAAGACCCTTAGCGACACAACGGAACCTCACTAAAACCCTATGGGCTCCTACAGAACACTGCAGGTGCCTACGGAACCCTACAGACCCCTACGGAATACTACCAGCCACTACGGAAACCTATGGCCCCTACGGAACCTGACAGAAACACTGTGGGCCCCTACAGGCCCTTACGGGCACTTGCAGAACTCTGCAGGAACCCACGGAACTTTATGGAACCCTACCAGCCCCTACGGAAGCCTAAAGACCCTTGCAGGCAGTTACGGAACGGTACAGGGCCCTACGGAACTTTACCAGCCACTACGGAACTCTACGGGCCCCTACGGAACCCTGCAGAACCCTCCGGAACCTTACAGAATCCCACAGACTCCTACAGACTCCTGCGGGCACTTACACAACCCTACAGGTCCCTACGGAAATCTACGGGACTCCACGGGGCCCTAGGGAACCCTACAGATCTTGACGGAACCCTACGAGCCCCTCTGGAACCCTACAGAATACTCCAGGACCCGACAGCACTCTACAAGACCCTTAGCGACACAACGGAACCTCACTAAAACCCTATGGGCTCCTACAGAACACTGCAGGTGCCTACGGAACCCTACAGACCCCTACGGAATACTACCAGCCACTACGGAAACCTATGGCCCCTACGGAACCTGACAGAAACACTGTGGGCCCCTACAGGCCCTTACGGGCACTTGCAGAACTCTGCAGGAACCCACGGAACTTTATGGAACCCTACCAGCCCCTACGGAAGCCTAAAGACCCTTGCAGGCAGTTACGGAACGGTACAGGGCCCTACGGAACTTTACCAGCCACTACGGAACTCTACGGGCCCCTACGGAACCCTGCAGAACCCTCCGGAACCTTACAGAATCCCACAGACTCCTACAGACTCCTGCGGGCACTTACACAACCCTACAGGTCCCTACGGAAATCTACGGGACTCCACGGGCCCCTAGGGAACCCTACAGATCTTGACGGAACCCTACGAGCCCCTCTGGAACCCTACAGAATACTCCAGGACCCGACAGCACTCTACAAGACCCTTAGCAACACAATGGAACCTCACTAAAACCCTATGGGCTCCTACAGAACACTGCAGGCGCCTACGGAACCCTACAGACCGCTACGGAACCCTACAGACACCTGCTGGCACTTACAGAACCCTGCAGGCCCCTACGGAACCCTACAGGTCCATACAGAACCCCACAGGGCCCTACGGAACTTTACCAGCCACTATGGAACTCTACGGGCCCCTACGGAACCCTGCAGAACCCTCCGGAACCTTACAGAATCCCACAGACTCCTACAGACTCCTGCGGGCACTTACACAACCCTACAGGCCCTTACGGAACACTGCCAGCCCCTATGGAAGGAACCCTACGGGCCCCTACAGAACACTACTGGCTCCTGCGGTACTCTACAGGCCTCTAGGGAACCTACGAAGCTCTACGGAACCCTATGGATCCTTACGGAACAGTACGGGCCCCTTCAGACCTCTGCGGGCGCTTATGGAAACCTACAGGACCCTACGGAACTGTACGAGACTCTACAGGCCCCTACGGAACCGTACGAGACTCTACAGGTCCCTTGGGAACATCACCGGCCCCTACGGAACCCTACACAACCCTCCGGAAACATATGGCACCCTACAAGCTCCTACCAACCCCTGCGGGCACTTACACAACCCTACAGGTCCCTACGGAAATCTACGGGACTCCACGGGCCCCTAGGGAACCCTACAGATTTCGACGGAACGTTACGAGCCCCTCTGGAACCCTACAGAATACCCCAGGACCCGACAGCACTCTACAAGACCCTTAGCAACACAATGGAACCTCACTAAAACCCTATGGGCTCCTACAGAACACTGCAGGCGCCTACGGAACCCTACAGACCGCTACGGAACCCTACAGACACCTGCTGGCACTTACAGAACCCTGCAGGCCCCTACGGAACCCTACAGGTCCATACAGAACCCCACAGGGCCCTACGGAACTTTACCAGCCACTATGGAACTCTACGGGCCCCTACGGAACCCTGCAGAACCCTCCGGAACCTTACAGAATCCCACAGACTCCTACAGACTCCTGCGGGCACTTACACAACCCTACAGGCCCTTACGGAACACTGCCAGCCCCTATGGAAGGAACCCTACGGGCCCCTACAGAACACTACTGGCTCCTGCGGTACTCTACAGGCCTCTAGGGAACCTACGAAGCTCTACGGAACCCTATGGATCCTTACGGAACAGTACGGGCCCCTTCAGACCTCTGCGGGCGCTTATGGAAACCTACAGGACCCTACGGAACTGTACGAGACTCTACAGGCCCCTACGAAACCGTACGAGACTCTACAGGTCCCTTGGGAACATCACCGGCCCCTACGGAACCCTACACAACCCTCCGGAAACATATGGCACCCTACAAGCTCCTACCAACCCCTGCGGGCACTTACACAACCCTACAGGTCCCTACGGAAATCTACGGGACTCCACGGGCCCCTAGGGAACCCTACAGATTTCGACGGAACCTTACGAGCCCCTCTGGAACCCTACAGAATACCCCAGGACACGACAGCACTCTACAAGACCCTTAGCAACACAACGGAACCTCACTAAAACCCTATGGGCTCCTACAGAACACTGCAGGTGCCTACGGAACCCTACAGACCCCTACGGAATACTACCAGCCACTACGGAAACCTATGGCCCCTACGGAACTCTACGGAACCTGACAGAAACACTGTGGGCCCCTACAGGCCCTTGCGGGCACTTGCAGAACTCTGCAGGAACCCATGGAACTTTATGGAACCCTACCAGCCCCTACGGAAGCCTAAAGACCCTTGCAGGCAGTTACGGAACGGTACAGGGCCCTACGGAACTTTACCAGCCACTACGGAACTCTACGGGCCCCTACGGAACCCTGCAGAACCCTCCGGAACCTTACAGAATCCCACAGACTCCTACAGACTCCTGCGGGCACTTACACAACCCTACAGGTCCCTACGGAAATCTACGGGACTCCACGGGGCCCTAGGGAACCCTACAGATCTTGACGGAACCCTACGAGCCCCTCTGGAACCCTACAGAATACTCCAGGACCCGACAGCACTCTACAAGACCCTTAGCGACACAACGGAACCTCACTAAAACCCTATGGGCTCCTACAGAACACTGCAGGTGCCTACGGAACCCTACAGACCCCTACGGAATACTACCAGCCACTACGGAAACCTATGGCCCCTACGGAACCTGACAGAAACACTGTGGGCCCCTACAGGCCCTTGCGGGCACTTGCAGAACTCTGCAGGAACCCACGGAACTTTATGGAACCCTACCAGCCCCTACGGAAGCCTAAAGACCCTTGCAGGCAGTTACGGAACGGTACAGGGCCCTACGGAACTTTACCAGCCACTACGGAACTCTACGGGCCCCTACGGAACCCTGCAGAACCCTCCGGAACCTTACAGAATCCCACAGACTCCTACAGACTCCTGCGGGCACTTACACAACCCTACAGGTCCCTACGGAAATCTACGGGACTCCACGGGCCCCTAGGGAACCCTACAGATCTTGACGGAACCCTACGAGCCCCTCTGGAACCCTACAGAATACTCCAGGACCCGACAGCACTCTACAAGACCCTTAGCGACACAACGGAACCTCACTAAAACCCTATGGGCTCCTACAGAACACTGCAGGCGCCTACGGAACCCTACAGACCCCTACGGAACCCTACAGACACCTGCTGGCACTTACAGAACCCTGCAGGCCCCTACGGAACCCTACAGGTCCATACAGAACCCCACAGGGCCCTACGGAACTTTACCAGCCACTATGGAACTCTACGGGCCCCTACGGAACCCTGCAGAACCCTCCGGAACCTTACAGAATCCCACAGACTCCTACAGACTCCTGCGGGCACTTACACAACCCTACAGGCCCTTACGGAACACTGCCAGCCCCTATGGAAGGAACCCTACGGGCCCCTACAGAACACTACTGGCTCCTGCGGTACTCTACAGGCCTCTAGGGAACCTACGAAGCTCTACGGAACCCTATGGATCCTTACGGAACAGTACGGGCCCCTTCAGACCTCTGCGGGCGCTTATGGAAACCTACAGGACCCTACGGAACTGTACGAGACTCTACAGGCCCCTACGGAACCGTACGAGACTCTACAGGTCCCTTGGGAACATCACCGGCCCCTACGGAACCCTACACAACCCTCCGGAAACATATGGCACCCTACAAGCTCCTACCAACCCCTGCGGGCACTTACACAACCCTACAGGTCCCTACGGAAATCTACGGGACTCCACGGGCCCCTAGGGAACCCTACAGATCTTGACGGAACCCTACGAGCCCCTCTGGAACCCTACAGAATACTCCAGGACCCGACAGCACTCTACAAGACCCTTAGCGACACAACGGAACCTCACTAAAACCCTATGGGCTCCTACAGAACACTGCAGGTGCCTACGGAACCCTACAGACCCCTACGGAATACTACCAGCCACTACGGAAACCTATGGCCCCTACGGAACTCTACGGAACCTGACAGAAACACTGTGGGCCCCTACAGGCCCTTGCGGGCACTTGCAGAACTCTGCAGGAACCCATGGAACTTTATGGAACCCTACCAGCCCCTACGGAAGCCTAAAGACCCTTGCAGGCAGTTACGGAACGGTACAGGGCCCTACGGAACTTTACCAGCCACTATGGAACTCTACGGGCCCCTACGGAACCCTGCAGTACCCTCCGGAACCTTACAGAATCCCACAGACTCCTACAGACTCCTGCGGGCACTTACACAACCCTACAGGTCCCTACGGAAATCTACGGGACTCCACGGGCCCCTAGGGAACCCTACAGATCTTGACGGAACCCTACGAGCCCCTCTGGAACCCTACAGAATACTCCAGGACCCGACAGCACTCTACAAGACCCTTAGCGACACAATGGAACATCACTAAAACCCTATGGGCTCCTACAGAACACTGCAGGCGCCTACGGAACCCTACAGACCGCTACGGAACCCTACAGACACCTGCTGGCACTTACAGAACCCTGCAGGCCCCTACGGAACCCTACAGGTCCATACAGAACCCCACAGGGCCCTACGGAACTTTACCAGCCACTATGGAACTCTACGGGCCCCTACGGAACCCTGCAGAACCCTCCGGAACCTTACAGAATCCCACAGACTCCTACAGACTCCTGCGGGCACTTACACAACCCTACAGGCCCTTACGGAACACTGCCAGCCCCTATGGAAGGAACCCTACGGGCCCCTACAGAACACTACTGGCTCCTGCGGTACTCTACAGGCCTCTAGGGAACCTACGAAGCTCTACGGAACCCTATGGATCCTTACGGAACAGTACGGGCCCCTTCAGACCTCTGCGGGCGCTTATGGAAACCTACAGGACCCTACGGAACTGTACGAGACTCTACAGGCCCCTACGAAACCGTACGAGACTCTACAGGTCCCTTGGGAACATCACCGGCCCCTACGGAACCCTACACAACCCTCCGGAAACATATGGCACCCTACAAGCTCCTACCAACCCCTGCGGGCACTTACACAACCCTACAGGTCCCTACGGAAATCTACGGGACTCCACGGGCCCCTAGGGAACCCTACAGATTTCGACGGAACCTTACGAGCCCCTCTGGAACCCTACAGAATACCCCAGGACACGACAGCACTCTACAAGACCCTTAGCAACACAACGGAACCTCACTAAAACCCTATGGGCTCCTACAGAACACTGCAGGTGCCTACGGAACCCTACAGACCCCTACGGAATACTACCAGCCACTACGGAAACCTATGGCCCCTACGGAACTCTACGGAACCTGACAGAAACACTGTGGGCCCCTACAGGCCCTTGCGGGCACTTGCAGAACTCTGCAGGAACCCATGGAACTTTATGGAACCCTACCAGCCCCTACGGAAGCCTAAAGACCCTTGCAGGCAGTTACGGAACGGTACAGGGCCCTACGGAACTTTACCAGCCACTACGGAACTCTACGGGCCCCTACGGAACCCTGCAGAACCCTCCGGAACCTTACAGAATCCCACAGACTCCTACAGACTCCTGCGGGCACTTACACAACCCTACAGGTCCCTACGGAAATCTACGGGACTCCACGGGGCCCTAGGGAACCCTACAGATCTTGACGGAACCCTACGAGCCCCTCTGGAACCCTACAGAATACTCCAGGACCCGACAGCACTCTACAAGACCCTTAGCGACACAACGGAACCTCACTAAAACCCTATGGGCTCCTACAGAACACTGCAGGTGCCTACGGAACCCTACAGACCCCTACGGAATACTACCAGCCACTACGGAAACCTATGGCCCCTACGGAACCTGACAGAAACACTGTGGGCCCCTACAGGCCCTTACGGGCACTTGCAGAACTCTGCAGGAACCCACGGAACTTTATGGAACCCTACCAGCCCCTACGGAAGCCTAAAGACCCTTGCAGGCAGTTACGGAACGGTACAGGGCCCTACGGAACTTTACCAGCCACTACGGAACTCTACGGGCCCCTACGGAACCCTGCAGAACCCTCCGGAACCTTACAGAATCCCACAGACTCCTACAGACTCCTGCGGGCACTTACACAACCCTACAGGTCCCTACGGAAATCTACGGGACTCCACGGGCCCCTAGGGAACCCTACAGATCTTGACGGAACCCTACGAGCCCCTCTGGAACCCTACAGAATACTCCAGGACCCGACAGCACTCTACAAGACCCTTAGCAACACAATGGAACCTCACTAAAACCCTATGGGCTCCTACAGAACACTGCAGGCGCCTACGGAACCCTACAGACCGCTACGGAACCCTACAGACACCTGCTGGCACTTACAGAACCCTGCAGGCCCCTACGGAACCCTACAGGTCCATACAGAACCCCACAGGGCCCTACGGAACTTTACCAGCCACTATGGAACTCTACGGGCCCCTACGGAACCCTGCAGAACCCTCCGGAACCTTACAGAATCCCACAGACTCCTACAGACTCCTGCGGGCACTTACACAACCCTACAGGCCCTTACGGAACACTGCCAGCCCCTATGGAAGGAACCCTACGGGCCCCTACAGAACACTACTGGCTCCTGCGGTACTCTACAGGCCTCTAGGGAACCTACGAAGCTCTACGGAACCCTATGGATCCTTACGGAACAGTACGGGCCCCTTCAGACCTCTGCGGGCGCTTATGGAAACCTACAGGACCCTACGGAACTGTACGAGACTCTACAGGCCCCTACGAAACCGTACGAGACTCTACAGGTCCCTTGGGAACATCACCGGCCCCTACGGAACCCTACACAACCCTCCGGAAACATATGGCACCCTACAAGCTCCTACCAACCCCTGCGGGCACTTACACAACCCTACAGGTCCCTACGGAAATCTACGGGACTCCACGGGCCCCTAGGGAACCCTACAGATTTCGACGGAACCTTACGAGCCCCTCTGGAACCCTACAGAATACCCCAGGACCCGACAGCACTCTACAAGACCCTTAGCAACACAACGGAACCTCACTAAAACCCTATGGGCTCCTACAGAACACTGCAGGTGCCTACGGAACCCTACAGACCCCTACGGAATACTACCAGCCACTACGGAAACCTATGGCCCCTACGGAACTCTACGGAACCTGACAGAAACACTGTGGGCCCCTACAGGCCCTTGCGGGCACTTGCAGAACTCTGCAGGAACCCACGGAACTTTATGGAACCCTACCAGCCCCTACGGAAGCCTAAAGACCCTTGCAGGCAGTTACGGAACGGTACAGGGCCCTACGGAACTTTACCAGCCACTACGGAACTCTACGGGCCCCTACGGAACCCTGCAGAACCCTCCGGAACCTTACAGAATCCCACAGACTCCTACAGACTCCTGCGGGCACTTACACAACCCTACAGGTCCCTACGGAAATCTACGGGACTCCACGGGCCCCTAGGGAACCCTACAGATCTTGACGGAACCCTACGAGCCCCTCTGGAACCCTACAGAATACTCCAGGACCCGACAGCACTCTACAAGACCCTTAGCGACACAACGGAACCTCACTAAAACCCTATGGGCTCCTACAGAACACTGCAGGTGCCTACGGAACCCTACAGACCCCTACGGAATACTACCAGCCACTACGGAAACCTATGGCCCCTAGGGAACCTGACAGAAACACTGTGGGCCCCTACAGGCCCTTACGGGCACTTGCAGAACTCTGCAGGAACCCACGGAACTTTATGGAACCCTACCAGCCCCTACGGAAGCCTAAAGACCCTTGCAGGCAGTTACGGAAAACCACAGGCCCCTACGGAACCCTACAGACACCTGCTGGCACTTTCAGAACCCTGCAGGCCCCTACGGAACCCTACAGGTCCATACAGAACCCCACAGGGCCCTACGGAACTTTACCAGCCACTACGGAACTCTACGGGCCCCTACGGAACCCTGCAGAACCCTCCGGAACCTTACAGAATCCCACAGACTCCTGCGGGCACTTACACAACCCTACAGGCCCTTACGGAACACTGCCAGCCCCTATGGAAGGAACCCTACGGGCCCCTACAGAACACTACTGGCTCCTGCGGTACTCTACAGGCCTCTAAGGAACCTACGAAGCTCTACGGAGCCCTATGGATCCTTACGGAACAGTACGGGCCCCTTCAGACCTCTGCGGGCGCTTATGGAAACCTACAGGACCCTACGGAACTGTACGAGACTCTACAGGCCCCTACGGAACCGTACGAGACTCTACAGGTCCCTTGGGAACATCACCGGCCCCTACGGAACCCTACACAACCCTCCGGAAACATATGGCACCCTACAAGCTCCTACCAACCCCTGCGGGCACTTACACAACCCTACAGGTCCCTACGGAAATCTACGGGACTCCACGGGCCCCTAGGGAACCCTACAGATTTCGACGGAACCTTACGAGCCCCTCTGGAACCCTACAGAATACTCCAGGACCCGACAGCACTCTACAAGACCCTTAGCGACACAACGGAACCTCACTAAAACCCTATGGGCTCCTACAGAACACTGCAGGTGCCTACGGAACCCTACAGACCCCTACGGAATACTACCAGCCACTACGGAAACCTATGGCCCCTACGGAACTCTACGGAACCTGACAGAAACACTGTGGGCCCCTACAGGCCCTTGCGGGCACTTGCAGAACTCTGCAGGAACCCACGGAACTTTATGGAACCCTACCAGCCCCTACGGAAGCCTAAAGACCCTTGCAGGCAGTTACGGAACGGTACAGGGCCCTACGGAACTTTACCAGCCACTACGGAACTCTACGGGCCCCTACGGAACCCTGCAGAACCCTCCGGAACCTTACAGAATCCCACAGACTCCTACAGACTCCTGCGGGCACTTACACAACCCTACAGGTCCCTACGGAAATCTACGGGACTCCACGGGCCCCTAGGGAACCCTACAGATTTCGACGGAACCTTACGAGCCCCTCTGGAACCCTACAGAATACTCCAGGACCCGACAGCACTCTACAAGACCCTTAGCGACACAACGGAACCTCACTAAAACCCTATGGGCTCCTACAGAACACTGCAGGTGCCTACGGAACCCTACAGACCCCTACGGAATACTACCAGCCACTACGGAAACCTATGGCCCCTAGGGAACCTGACAGAAACACTGTGGGCCCCTACAGGCCCTTGCGGGCACTTGCAGAACTCTGCAGGAACCCACGGAACTTTATGGAACCCTACCAGCCCCTACGGAAGCCTAAAGACCCTTGCAGGCAGTTACGGAAAACCACAGGCCCCTACGGAACCCTACAGACACCTGCTGGCACTTTCAGAACCCTGCAGGCCCCTACGGAACCCTACAGGTCCATACAGAACCCCACAGGGCCCTACGGAACTTTACCAGCCACTACGGAACTCTACGGGCCCCTACGGAACCCTGCAGAACCTTACAGAATCCCACAGACTCCTGCGGGCACTTACACAACCCTACAGGCCCTTACGGAACACTGCCAGCCCCTATGGAAGGAACCCTACGGGCCCCTACAGAACACTACTGGCTCCTGCGGTACTCTACAGGCCTCTAAGGAACCTACGAAGCTCTACGGAGCCCTATGGATCCTTACGGAACAGTACGGGCCCCTTCAGACCTCTGCGGGCGCTTATGGAAACCTACAGGACCCTACGGAACTGTACGAGACTCTACAGGCCCCTACGGAACCGTACGAGACTCTACAGGTCCCTTGGGAACATCACCGGCCCCTACGGAACCCTACACAACCCTCCGGAAACATATGGCACCCTACAAGCTCCTACCAACCCCTGCGGGCACTTACACAACCCTACAGGTCCCTACGGAAATCTACGGGACTCCACGGGCCCCTAGGGAACCCTACAGATTTCGACGGAACCCTACGAGCCCCTCTGGAACCTTACAGAATACTCCAGGACCCAACAGCACTCTACAAGACCCTTAGCGACACAACGGAACCTCACTAAAACCCTATGGGCTCCTACAGAACACTGCAGGTGCCTACGGAACCCTACAGACCCCTACGGAATACTACCAGCCACTACGGAAACCTATGGCCCCTACGGAACTCTACGGAACCTGACAGAAACACTGTGGGCCCCTACAGGCCCTTGCGGGCACTTGCAGAACTCTGCAGGAACCCATGGAACTTTATGGAACCCTACCAGCCCCTACGGAAGCCTAAAGACCCTTGCAGGCAGTTACGGAACGGTACAGGGCCCTACGGAACTTTACCAGCCACTACGGAACTCTACGGGCCCCTACGGAACCCTGCAGAACCCTCCGGAACCTTACAGAATCCCACAGACTCCTACAGACTCCTGCGGGCACTTACACAACCCTACAGGTCCCTACGGAAATCTACGGGACTCCACAGGCCCCTAGGGAACCCTACAGATCTTGACGGAACCCTACGAGCCCCTCTGGAACCCTACAGAATACTCCAGGACCCGACAGCACTCTACAAGACCCTTAGCGACACAACGGAACCTCACTAAAACCCTATGGGCTCCTACAGAACACTGCAGGTGCCTACGGAACCCTACAGACCCCTACGGAATACTACCAGCCACTACGGAAACCTATGGCCCCTACGGAACTCTACGGAACCTGACAGAAACACTGTGGGCCCCTACAGGCCCTTGCGGGCACTTGCAGAACTCTGCAGGAACCCATGGAACTTTATGGAACCCTACCAGCCCCTACGGAAGCCTAAAGACCCTTGCAGGCAGTTACGGAACGGTACAGGGCCCTACAGAACTTTACCAGCCACTACGGAACTCTACGGGCCCCTACGGAACCCTGCAGAACCCTCCGGAACCTTACAGAATCCCACAGACTCCTGCGGGCACTTACACAACCCTACAGGCCCTTACAGAACACTGCCAGCCCCTATGGAAGGAACCCTACGGGCCCCTACAGAACACTACTGGCTCCTGCGGTACTCTACAGGCCTCTAAGGAACCTACGAAGCTCTACGGAGCCCTATGGATCCTTACGGAACAGTACGGGCCCCTTCAGACCTCTGCGGGCGCTTATGGAAACCTACAGGACCCTACGGAACTGTACGAGACTCTACAGGCCCCTACGGAACCGTACGAGACTCTACAGGTCCCTTGGGAACATCACCGGCCCCTACGGAACCCTACACAACCCTCCGGAAACATATGGCACCCTACAAGCTCCTACCAACCCCTGCGGGCACTTACACAACCCTACAGGTCCCTACGGAAATCTACGGGACTCCACGGGCCCCTAGGGAACCCTACAGATTTCGACGGAACCTTACGAGCCCCTCTGGAACCCTACAGAATACTCCAGGACCCGACAGCACTCTACAAGACCCTTAGCGACACAACGGAACCTCACTAAAACCCTATGGGCTCCTACAGAACACTGCAGGTGCCTACGGAACCCTACAGACCCCTACGGAATACTACCAGCCACTACGGAAACCTATGGCCCCTACGGAACCTGACAGAAACACTGTGGGCCCCTACAGGCCCTTACAGGCACTTGCAGAACTCTGCAGGAACCCACGGAACTTTATGGAACCCTACCAGCCCCTACGGAAGCCTAAAGACCCTTGCAGGCAGTTACGGAAAACCACAGGCCCCTACGGAACCCTACAGACACCTGCTGGCACTTTCAGAACCCTGCAGGCCCCTACGGAACCCTACAGGTCCATACAGAACCCCACAGGGCCCTACGGAACTTTACCAGCCACTACGGAACTCTACGGGCCCCTACGGAACCCTGCAGAACCTTACAGAATCCCACAGACTCCTGCGGGCACTTACACAACCCTACAGGCCCTTACGGAACACTGCCAGCCCCTATGGAAGGAACCCTACGGGCCCCTACAGAACACTACTGGCTCCTGCGGTACTCTACAGGCCTCTAAGGAACCTACGAAGCTCTACGGAGCCCTATGGATCCTTACGGAACAGTACGGGCCCCTTCAGACCTCTGCGGGCGCTTATGGAAACCTACAGGACCCTACGGAACTGTACGAGACTCTACAGGCCCCTACGGAACCGTACGAGACTCTACAGGTCCCTTGGGAACATCACCGGCCCCTACGGAACCCTACACAACCCTCCGGAAACATATGGCACCCTACAAGCTCCTACCAACCCCTGCGGGCACTTACACAACCCTACAGGTCCCTACGGAAATCTACGGGACTCCACGGGCCCCTAGGGAACCCTACAGATTTCGACGGAACCCTACGAGCCCCTCTGGAACCTTACAGAATACTCCAGGACCCGACAGCACTCTACAAGACCCTTAGCGACACAACGGAACCTCACTAAAACCCTATGGGCTCCTACAGAACACTGCAGGTGCCTACGGAACCCTACAGACCCCTACGGAATACTACCAGCCACTACGGAAACCTATGGCCCCTACGGAACCTGACAGAAACACTGTGGGCCCCTACAGGCCCTTACGGGCACTTGCAGAACTCTGCAGGAACCCACGGAACTTTATGGAACCCTACCAGCCCCTACGGAAGCCTAAAGACCCTTGCAGGCAGTTACGGAAAACCACAGGCCCCTACGGAACCCTACAGACACCTGCTGGCACTTACAGAACCCTGCAGGCCCCTACGGAACCCTACAGGTCCATACAGAACCCCACAGGGCCCTACGGAACTTTACCAGCCACTACGGAACTCTACGGGCCCCTACGGAACCCTGCAGAACCTTACAGAATCCCACAGACTCCTGCGGGCACTTACACAACCCTACAGGCCCTTACGGAACACTGCCAGCCCCTATGGAAGGAACCCTACGGGCCCCTGCAGAACACTACTGGCTCCTGCGGTACTCTACAGGCCTCTAAGGAACCTACGAAGCTCTACGGAGCCCTATGGATCCTTACGGAACAGTACGGGCCCCTTCAGACCTCTGCGGGCGCTTATGGAAACCTACAGGACCCTATGGAACTGTACGAGACTCTACAGGCCCCTACGGAACCGTACGAGACTCTACAGGTCCCTTGGGAACATCACCGGCCCCTACGGAACCCTACACAACCCTCCGGAAACATATGGCACCCTACAAGCTCCTACCAACCCCTGCGGGCACTTACACAACCCTACAGGTCCCTACGGAAATCTACGGGACTCCACGGGCCCCTAGGGAACCCTACAGATTTCGACGGAACCTTACGAGCCCCTCTGGAACCCTACAGAATACTCCAGGACCCGACAGCACTCTACAAGACCCTTAGCAACACAACGGAACCTCACTAAAACCCTATGGGCTCCTACAGAACACTGCAGGTGCCTACGGAACCCTACAGACCCCTACAGAATACTACCAGCCACTACGGAAACCTATGGCCCCTACGGAACTCTACGGAACCTGACAGAAACACTGTGGGCCCCTACAGGCCCTTGCGGGCACTTGCAGAACTCTGCAGGAACCCATGGAACTTTATGGAACCCTACCAGCCCCTACGGAAGCCTAAAGACCCTTGCAGGCAGTTACGGAACGGTACAGGGCCCTACGGAACTTTACCAGCCACTACGGAACTCTACGGGCCCCTACGGAACCCTGCAGAACCCTCCGGAACCTTACAGAATCCCACAGACTCCTACAGACTCCTGCGGGCACTTACACAACCCTACAGGTCCCTACGGAAATCTACGGGACTCCACAGGCCCCTAGGGAACCCTACAGATCTTGACGGAACCCTACGAGCCCCTCTGGAACCCTACAGAATACTCCAGGACCCGACAGCACTCTACAAGACCCTTAGCGACACAACGGAACCTCACTAAAACCCTATGGGCTCCTACAGAACACTGCAGGTGCCTACGGAACCCTACAGACCCCTACGGAATACTACCAGCCACTACGGAAACCTATGGCCCCTACGGAACCTGACAGAAACACTGTGGGCCCCTACAGGCCCTTACGGGCACTTGCAGAACTCTGCAGGAACCCACGGAACTTTATGGAACCCTACCAGCCCCTACGGAAGCCTAAAGACCCTTGCAGGCAGTTACGGAAAACCACAGGCCCCTACGGAACCCTACAGACACCTGCTGGCACTTACAGAACCCTGCAGGCCCCTACGGAACCCTACAGGTCCATACAGAACCCCACAGGGCCCTACGGAACTTTACCAGCCACTACGGAACTCTACGGGCCCCTACGGAACCCTGCAGAACCCTCCGGAACCTTACAGAATCCCACAGACTCCTGCGGGCACTTACACAACCCTACAGGCCCTTACGGAACACTGCCAGCCCCTATGGAAGGAACCCTACGGGCCCCTACAGAACACTACTGGCTCCTGCGGTACTCTACAGGCCTCTAAGGAACCTACGAAGCTCTACGGAGCCCTATGGATCCTTACGGAACAGTACGGGCCCCTTCAGACCTCTGCGGGCGCTTATGGAAACCTACAGGACCCTACGGAACTGTACGAGACTCTACAGGCCCCTACGGAACCGTACGAGACTCTACAGGTCCCTTGGGAACATCACCGGCCCCTACGGAACCCTACACAACCCTCCGGAAACATATGGCACCCTACAAGCTCCTACCAACCCCTGCGGGCACTTACACAACCCTACAGGTCCCTACGGAAATCTACGGGACTCCACGGGCCCCTAGGGAACCCTACAGATCTCGACGGAACCTTACGAGCCCCTCTGGAACCCTACAGAATACTCCAGGACCCGACAGCACTCTACAAGACCCTTAGCAACACAACGGAACCTCACTAAAACCCTATGGGCTCCTACAGAACACTGCAGGTGCCTACGGAACCCTACAGACCCCTACGGAATACTACCAGCCACTACGGAAACCTATGGCCCCTACGGAACCTGACAGAAACACTGTGGGCCCCTACAGGCCCTTACGGGCACTTGCAGAACTCTGCAGGAACCCACGGAACTTTATGGAACCCTACCAGCCCCTACGGAAGCCTAAAGACCCTTGCAGGCAGTTACGGAAAACCACAGGCCCCTACGGAACCCTACAGACACCTGCTGGCACTTTCAGAACCCTGCAGGCCCCTACGGAACCCTACAGGTCCATACAGAACCCCACAGGGCCCTACGGAACTTTACCAGCCACTACGGAACTCTACGGGCCCCTACGGAACCCTGCAGAACCCTCCGGAACCTTACAGAATCCCACAGACTCCTGCGGGCACTTACACAACCCTACAGGCCCTTACGGAACACTGCCAGCCCCTATGGAAGGAACCCTACGGGCCCCTACAGAACACTACTGGCTCCTGCGGTACTCTACAGGCCTCTAAGGAACCTACGAAGCTCTACGGAGCCCTATGGATCCTTACGGAACAGTACGGGCCCCTTCAGACCTCTGCGGGCGCTTATGGAAACCTACAGGACCCTACGGAACTGTACGAGACTCTACAGGCCCCTACGGAACCGTACGAGACTCTACAGGTCCCTAGGGAACACCACCGGCCCCTACGGAACCCTACACAACCCTCCGGAAACATATGGCACCCTACAAGCTCCTACCAACCCCTGCGGGCACTTACACAACCCTACAGGTCCCTACGGAAATCTACGGGACTCCACGGGCCCCTAGGGAACCCTACAGATCTTGACGGAACCCTACGAGCCCCTCTGGAACCCTACAGAATACTCCAGGACCCGACAGCACTCTACAAGACCCTTAGCAACACAACGGAACCTCACTAAAACCCTATGGGCTCCTACAGAACACTGCAGGCGCCTACAGAACCCTACAGACCGCTACGGAACCCTACAGACACCTGCTGGCACTTTCAGAACCCTGCAGGCCCCTACGGAACCCTACAGGTCCATACAGAACCCCACAGGGCACTACGGAACTTTACCAGCCACTACGGAACTCTACGGGCCCCTACGGAACCCTGCAGAACCCTCCGGAACCTTACAGAATCCCACAGACTCCTACAGACTCCTGCGGGCACTTACACAACCCTACAGGCCCTTACGGAACACTGCCAGCCCCTATGGAAGGAACTCTACGGGCCCCTACAGAACACTACTGGCTCCTGCGGTACTCTACAGGCCTCTAGGGAACCTACGAAGCTCTACGGAGCCCTATGGATCCTTACGGAACAGTACGGGCCCCTTCAGACCTCTGCGGGCGCTTATGGAAACCTACAGGACCCTACGGAACTGTACGAGACTCTACAGGCCCCTACGGAACCGTACGAGACTCTACAGGTCCCTTGGGAACATCACCGGCCCCTACGGAACCCTACACAACCCTCCGGAAACATATGGCACCCTACAAGCTCCTACCAACCCCTGCGGGCACTTACACAGCCCTACAGGTCCCTACGGAAATCTACGGGACTCCACGGGCCCCTAGGGAACCCTACAGATCTCGACGGAACCTTACGAGCCCCTCTGGAACCCTACAGAATACTCCAGGACCCGACAGCACTCTACAAGACCCTTAGCAACACAACGGAACCTCACTAAAACCCTATGGGCTCCTACAGAACACTGCAGGTGCCTACGGAACCCTACAGACCCCTACGGAATACTACCAGCCACTACGGAAACCTATGGCCCCTACGGAACCTGACAGAAACACTGTGGGCCCCTACAGGCCCTTACGGGCACTTGCAGAACTCTGCAGGAACCCACGGAACTTTATGGAACCCTACCAGCCCCTACGGAAGCCTAAAGACCCTTGCAGGCAGTTACGGAAAACCACAGGCCCCTACGGAACCCTACAGACACCTGCTGGCACTTACAGAACCCTGCAGGCCCCTACGGAACCCTACAGGTCCATACAGAACCCCACAGGCCCCTACGGAACTTTACCAGCCACTACGGAACTCTACGGGCCCCTACGGAACCCTGCAGAACCCTCCGGAACCTTACAGAATCCCACAGACTCCTGCGGGCACTTACACAACCCTACAGGCCCTTACAGAACACTGCCAGCCCCTATGGAAGGAACCCTACGGGCCCCTACAGAACACTACTGGCTCCTGCGGTACTCTACAGGCCTCTAAGGAACCTACGAAGCTCTACGGAGCCCTATGGATCCTTACGGAACAGTACGGGCCCCTTCAGACCTCTGCGGGCGCTTATGGAAACCTACAGGACCCTACGGAACTGTACGAGACTCTACAGGCCCCTACGGAACCGTACGAGACTCTACAGGTCCCTTGGGAACATCACCGGCCCCTACGGAACCCTACACAACCCTCCGGAAACATATGGCACCCTACAAGCTCCTACCAACCCCTGCGGGCACTTACACAACCCTACAGGTCCCTACGGAAATCTACGGGACTCCACGGGCCCCTAGGGAACCCTACAGATCTCGACGGAACCTTACGAGCCCCTCTGGAACCCTACAGAATACTCCAGGACCCGACAGCACTCTACAAGACCCTTAGCAACACAACGGAACCTCACTAAAACCCTATGGGCTCCTACAGAACACTGCAGGTGCCTACGGAACCCTACAGACCCCTACGGAATACTACCAGCCACTACGGAAACCTATGGCCCCTACGGAACCTGACAGAAACACTGTGGGCCCCTACAGGCCCTTACGGGCACTTGCAGAACTCTGCAGGAACCCACGGAACTTTATGGAACCCTACCAGCCCCTACGGAAGCCTAAAGACCCTTGCAGGCAGTTACGGAAAACCACAGGCCCCTACGGAACCCTACAGACACCTGCTGGCACTTTCAGAACCCTGCAGGCCCCTACGGAACCCTACAGGTCCATACAGAACCCCACAGGGCCCTACGGAACTTTACCAGCCACTACGGAACTCTACGGGCCCCTACGGAACCCTGCAGAACCCTCCGGAACCTTACAGAATCCCACAGACTCCTGCGGGCACTTACACAACCCTACAGGCCCTTACGGAACACTGCCAGCCCCTATGGAAGGAACCCTACGGGCCCCTACAGAACACTACTGGCTCCTGCGGTACTCTACAGGCCTCTAAGGAACCTACGAAGCTCTACGGAGCCCTATGGATCCTTACGGAACAGTACGGGCCCCTTCAGACCTCTGCGGGCGCTTATGGAAACCTACAGGACCCTACGGAACTGTACGAGACTCTACAGGCCCCTACGGAACCGTACGAGACTCTACAGGTCCCTAGGGAACACCACCGGCCCCTACGGAACCCTACACAACCCTCCGGAAACATATGGCACCCTACAAGCTCCTACCAACCCCTGCGGGCACTTACACAACCCTACAGGTCCCTACGGAAATCTACGGGACTCCACGGGCCCCTAGGGAACCCTACAGATCTTGACGGAACCCTACGAGCCCCTCTGGAACCCTACAGAATACTCCAGGACCCGACAGCACTCTACAAGACCCTTAGCGACACAACGGAACCTCACTAAAACCCTATGGGCTCCTACAGAACACTGCAGGTGCCTACGGAACCCTACAGACCCCTACGGAATACTACCAGCCACTACGGAAACCTATGGCCCCTACGGAACTCTACGGAACCTGACAGAAACACTGTGGGCCCCTACAGGCCCTTGCGGGCACTTGCAGAACTCTGCAGGAACCCACGGAACTTTATGGAACCCTACCAGCCCCTACGGAAGCCTAAAGACCCTTGCAGGCAGTTACGGAACGGTACAGGGCCCTATGGAACTTTACCAGCCACTACGGAACTCTACGGGCCCCTACGGAACCCTGCAGAACCCTCCGGAACCTTACAGAATCCCACAGACTCCTACAGACTCCTGCGGGCACTTACACAACCCTACAGGTCCCTACGGAAATCTACGGGACTCCACGGGCCCCTAGGGAACCCTACAGATCTTGACGGAACCCTACGAGCCCCTCTGGAACCCTACAGAATACTCCAGGACCCGACAGCACTCTACAAGACCCTTAGCAACACAACGGAACCTCACTAAAACCCTATGGGCTCCTACAGAACACTGCAGGCGCCTACAGAACCCTACAGACCGCTACGGAACCCTACAGACACCTGCTGGCACTTTCAGAACCCTGCAGGCCCCTACGGAACCCTACAGGTCCATACAGAACCCCACAGGGCACTACGGAACTTTACCAGCCACTACGGAACTCTACGGGCCCCTACGGAACCCTGCAGAACCCTCCGGAACCTTACAGAATCCCACAGACTCCTACAGACTCCTGCGGGCACTTACACAACCCTACAGGCCCTTACGGAACACTGCCAGCCCCTATGGAAGGAACTCTACGGGCCCCTACAGAACACTACTGGCTCCTGCGGTACTCTACAGGCCTCTAGGGAACCTACGAAGCTCTACGGAGCCCTATGGATCCTTACGGAACAGTACGGGCCCCTTCAGACCTCTGCGGGCGCTTATGGAAACCTACAGGACCCTACGGAACTGTACGAGACTCTACAGGCCCCTACGGAACCGTACGAGACTCTACAGGTCCCTTGGGAACATCACCGGCCCCTACGGAACCCTACACAACCCTCCGGAAACATATGGCACCCTACAAGCTCCTACCAACCCCTGCGGGCACTTACACAACCCTACAGGTCCCTACGGAAATCTACGGGACTCCACGGGCCCCTAGGGAACCCTACAGATTTCGACGGAACCCTACGAGCCCCTCTGGAACCCTACAGAATACCCCAGGACCCGACAGCACTCTACAAGACCCTTAGCAACACAACGGAACCTCACTAAAACCCTATGGGCTCCTACAGAACACTGCAGGTGCCTACGGAACCCTACAGACCCCTACGGAATACTACCAGCCACTACGGAAACCTATGGCCCCTACGGAACTCTACGGAACCTGACAGAAACACTGTGGGCCCCTACAGGCCCTTGCGGGCACTTGCAGAACTCTGCAGGAACCCACGGAACTTTATGGAACCCTACCAGCCCCTACGGAAGCCTAAAGACCCTTGCAGGCAGTTACGGAACGGTACAGGGCCCTACGGAACTTTACCAGCCACTACGGAACTCTACGGGCCCCTACGGAACCCTGCAGAACCCTCCGGAACCTTACAGAATCCCACAGACTCCTACAGACTCCTGCGGGCACTTACACAACCCTACAGGTCCCTACGGAAATCTACGGGACTCCACGGGCCCCTAGGGAACCCTACAGATCTTGACGGAACCCTACGAGCCCCTCTGGAACCCTACAGAATACTCCAGGACCCGACAGCACTCTACAAGACCCTTAGCGACACAACGGAACCTCACTAAAACCCTATGGGCTCCTACAGAACACTGCAGGTGCCTACGGAACCCTACAGACCCCTACGGAATACTACCAGCCACTACGGAAACCTATGGCCCCTACGGAACTCTACGGAACCTGACAGAAACACTGTGGGCCCCTACAGGCCCTTGCGGGCACTTGCAGAACTCTGCAGGAACCCACGGAACTTTATGGAACCCTACCAGCCCCTACGGAAGCCTAAAGACCCTTGCAGGCAGTTACGGAACGGTACAGGGCCCTACGGAACTTTACCAGCCACTACGGAACTCTACGGGCCCCTACGGAACCCTGCAGAACCCTCCGGAACCTTACAGAATCCCACAGACTCCTACAGACTCCTGCGGGCACTTACACAACCCTACAGGTCCCTACGGAAATCTACGGGACTCCACGGGCCCCTAGGGAACCCTACAGATCTTGACGGAACCCTACGAGCCCCTCTGGAACCCTACAGAATACTCCAGGACCCGACAGCACTCTACAAGACCCTTAGCGACACAACGGAACCTCACTAAAACCCTATGGGCTCCTACAGAACACTGCAGGTGCCTACGGAACCCTACAGACCCCTACGGAATACTACCAGCCACTACGGAAACCTATGGCCCCTACGGAACCTGACAGAAACACTGTGGGCCCCTACAGGCCCTTGCGGGCACTTGCAGAACTCTGCAGGAACCCACGGAACTTTATGGAACCCTACCAGCCCCTACGGAAGCCTAAAGACCCTTGCAGGCAGTTACGGAAAACCACAGGCCCCTACGGAACCCTACAGACACCTGCTGGCACTTTCAGAACCCTGCAGGCCCCTACGGAACCCTACAGGTCCATACAGAACCCCACAGGGCCCTACGGAACTTTACCAGCCACTACGGAACCTACGGGCCCCTACGGAACCCTGCAGAACCCTCCGGAACCTTACAGAATCCCACAGACTCCTGCGGGCACTTACACAACCCTACAGGCCCTTACAGAACACTGCCAGCCCCTATGGAAGGAACCCTACGGGCCCCTACAGAACACTACTGGCTCCTGCGGTACTCTACAGGCCTCTAAGGAACCTACGAAGCTCTACGGAGCCCTATGGATCCTTACGGAACAGTACGGGCCCCTTCAGACCTCTGCGGGCGCTTATGGAAACCTACAGGACCCTACGGAACTGTACGAGACTCTACAGGCCCCTACGGAACTGTACGAGACTCTACAGGTCCCTTGGGAACATCACCGGCCCCTACGGAACCCTACACAACCCTCCGGAAACATATGGCACCCTACAAGCTCCTACCAACCCCTGCGGGCACTTACACAACCCTACAGGTCCCTACGGAAATCTACGGGACTCCACGGGCCCCTAGGGAACCCTACAGATCTCGACGGAACCTTACGAGCCCCTCTGGAACCCTACAGAATACTCCAGGACCCGACAGCACTCTACAAGACCCTTAGCAACACAACGGAACCTCACTAAAACCCTATGGGCTCCTACAGAACACTGCAGGTGCCTACGGAACCCTACAGACCCCTACGGAATACTACCAGCCACTACGGAAACCTATGGCCCCTACGGAACTCTACGGAACCTGACAGAAACACTGTGGGCCCCTACAGGCCCTTGCGGGCACTTGCAGAACTCTGCAGGAACCCACGGAACTTTATGGAACCCTACCAGCCCCTACGGAAGCCTAAAGACCCTTGCAGGCAGTTACGGAACGGTACAGGGCCCTACGGAACTTTACCAGCCACTACGGAACTCTACGGGCCCCTACGGAACCCTGCAGAACCCTCCGGAACCTTACAGAATCCCACAGACTCCTACAGACTCCTGCGGGCACTTACACAACCCTACAGGTCCCTACGGAAATCTACGGGACTCCACGGGCCCCTAGGGAACCCTACAGATCTTGACGGAACCCTACGAGCCCCTCTGGAACCCTACAGAATACTCCAGGACCCGACAGCACTCTACAAGACCCTTAGCGACACAACGGAACCTCACTAAAACCCTATGGGCTCCTACAGAACACTGCAGGTGCCTACGGAACCCTACAGACCCCTACGGAATACTACCAGCCACTACAGAAACCTATGGCCCCTACGGAACCTGACAGAAACACTGTGGGCCCCTACAGGCCCTTGCGGGCACTTGCAGAACTCTGCAGGAACCCACGGAACTTTATGGAACCCTACCAGCCCCTACGGAAGCCTAAAGACCCTTGCAGGCAGTTACGGAAAACCACAGGCCCCTACGGAACCCTACAGACACCTGCTGGCACTTTCAGAACCCTGCAGGCCCCTACGGAACCCTACAGGTCCATACAGAACCCCACAGGGCCCTACGGAACTTTACCAGCCACTACGGAACTCTACGGGCCCCTACGGAACCCTGCAGAACCCTCCGGAACCTTACAGAATCCCACAGACTCCTACAGACTCCTGCGGGCACTTACACAACCCTACAGGCCCTTATGGACACTGCCAGCCCCTATGGAAGGAACCCTACGGGCCCCTACAGAACACTACTGGCTCCTGCGGTACTCTACAGGCCTCTAGGGAACCTACGAAGCTCTACGGAGCCCTATGGATCCTTACGGAACAGTACGGGCCCCTTCAGACCTCTGCGGGCGCTTATGGAAACCTACAGGCCCCTACGGAACTGTACGAGACTCTACAGGCCCCTACGGAACCGTACGAGACTCTACAGGTCCCTTGGGAACATCACCGGCCCCTACGGAACCCTACACAACCCTCCGGAAACATATGGCACCCTACAAGCTCCTACCAACCCCTGCGGGCACTTACACAACCCTACAGGTCCCTACGGAAATCTACGGGACTCTACGGGCCCCTAGGGAACCCTACAGATCTTGACGGAACCTTACGAGCCCCTCTGGAACCCTACAGAATACTCCAGGACCCGACAGCACTCTACAAGACCCTTAGCAACACAATGGAACCTCACTAAAACCCTATGGGCTCCTACAGAACACTGCAGGTGCCTACGGAACCCTACAGACCCCTACGGAACCCTACAGACACCTGCTGGCACTTACAGAACCCTGCAGGCCCCTACGGAACCCTACAGGTCCATACAGAACCCCACAGGGCCCTACGGAACTTTACCAGCCACTACGGAACTCTACGGGCCCCTACGGAACCCTGCAGAACCCTCCGGAACCTTACAGAATCCCACAGACTCCTACAGACTCCTGCAGGCACTTACACAACCCTACAGGCCCTTACGGAACACTGCCAGCCCCTATGGAAGGAACCCTACGGGCCCCTACAGAACACTACTGGCTCCTGCGGTACTCTACAGGCCTCTAGGGAACCTACGAAGCTCTACGGAACCCTATGGATCCTTACGGAACAGTACGGGCCCCTTCAGACCTCTGCGGGCGCTTATGGAAACCTACAGGACCCTACGGAACTGTACGAGACTCTACAGGCCCCTACGGAACCGTACGAGACTCTACAGGTCCCTAGGGAACACCACCGGCCCCTACGGAACCCTACACAACCCTCCGGAAACATATGGCACCCTACAAGCTCCTACCAACCCCTGCGGGCACTTACACAACCCTACAGGTCCCTACGGAAATCTACGGGACTCCACGGGCCCCTAGGGAACCCTACAGATCTTGACGGAACCCTACGAGCCCCTCTGGAACCCTACAGAATACTCCAGGACCCGACAGCACTCTACAAGACCCTTAGCAACACAACGGAACCTCACTAAAACCCTATGGGCTCCTACAGAACACTGCAGGTGCCTACGGAACCCTACAGACCCCTACGGAATACTACCAGCCACTACGGAAACCTATGGCCCCTACGGAACTCTACGGAACCTAACAGAAACACTGTGGGCCCCTACAGGCCCTTACGGGCACTTGCAGAACTCTGCAGGAACCCACGGAACTTTATGGAACCCTACCAGCCCCTACGGAAGCCTAAAGACCCTTGCAGGCAGTTACGGAAAACCACAGGCCCCTACGGAACCCTACAGACACCTGCTGGCACTTTCAGAACCCTGCAGGCCCCTACGGAACCCTACAGGTCCATACAGAACCCCACAGGTCCCTACGGAAATCTACGGGACTCTACGGGCCCCTAGGGAACCCTACAGATCTTGACGGAACCTTACGAGCCCCTCTGGAACCCTACAGAATACTCCAGGACCCGACAGCACTCTACAAGACCCTTAGCAACACAATGGAACCTCACTAAAACCCTATGGGCTCCTACAGAACACTGCAGGTGCCTACGGAACCCTACAGACCCCTACGGAACCCTACAGACACCTGCTGGCACTTACAGAACCCTGCAGGCCCCTACGGAACCCTACAGGTCCATACAGAACCCCACAGGGCCCTACGGAACTTTACCAGCCACTACGGAACTCTACGGGCCCCTACGGAACCCTGCAGAACCCTCCGGAACCTTACAGAATCCCACAGACTCCTACAGACTCCTGCGGGCACTTACACAACCCTACAGGCCCTTACGGAACACTGCCAGCCCCTATGGAAGGAACCCTACGGGCCCCTACAGAACACTACTGGCTCCTGCGGTACTCTACAGGCCTCTAGGGAACCTACGAAGCTCTACGGAACCCTATGGATCCTTACGGAACAGTACGGGCCCCTTCAGACCTCTGCGGGCGCTTATGGAAACCTACAGGACCCTACGGAACTGTACGAGACTCTACAGGCCCCTACGGAACCGTACGAGACTCTACAGGTCCCTAGGGAACACCACCGGCCCCTACGGAACCCTACACAACCCTCCGGAAACATATGGCACCCTACAAGCTCCTACCAACCCCTGCGGGCACTTACACAACCCTACAGGTCCCTACGGAAATCTACGGGACTCCACGGGCCCCTAGGGAACCCTACAGATCTTGACGGAACCCTACGAGCCCCTCTGGAACCCTACAGAATACTCCAGGACCCGACAGCACTCTACAAGACCCTTAGCAACACAACGGAACCTCACTAAAACCCTATGGGCTCCTACAGAACACTGCAGGTGCCTACGGAACCCTACAGACCCCTACGGAATACTACCAGCCACTACGGAAACCTATGGCCCCTACGGAACTCTACGGAACCTAACAGAAACACTGTGGGCCCCTACAGGCCCTTACGGGCACTTGCAGAACTCTGCAGGAACCCACGGAACTTTATGGAACCCTACCAGCCCCTACGGAAGCCTAAAGACCCTTGCAGGCAGTTACGGAAAACCACAGGCCCCTACGGAACCCTACAGACACCTGCTGGCACTTTCAGAACCCTGCAGGCCCCTACGGAACCCTACAGGTCCATACAGAACCCCACAGGGCCCTACGGAACTTTACCAGCCACTACGGAACTCTACGGGCCCCTACGGAACCCTGCAGAACCCTCCGGAACCTTACAGAATCCCACAGACTCCTACAGACTCCTGCGGGCACTTACACAACCCTATAGGCCCCTACGGAAATCTACGGGACTCTACGGGCCCCTAGGGAACCCTACAGATCTTGACGGAACCCTACGAGCCCCTCTGGAACCCTACAGAATACTCCAGGACCCGACAGCACTCTACAAGACCCTTAGCAACACAATGGAACCTCACTAAAACCCTATGGGCTCCTACAGAACACTGCAGGTGCCTACGGAACCCTACAGACCCCTACGGAACCCTACAGACACCTGCTGGCACTTACAGAACCCTGCAGGCCCCTACGGAACCCTACAGGTCCATACAGAACCCCACAGGGCCCTACGGAACTTTACCAGCCACTACGGAACTCTACGGGCCCCTACGGAACCCTGCAGAACCCTCCGGAACCTTACAGAATCCCACAGACTCCTACAGACTCCTGCGGGCACTTACACAACCCTACAGGCCCTTACGGAACACTGCCAGCCCCTATGGAAGGAACCCTACGGGCCCCTACAGAACACTACTGGCTCCTGCGGTACTCTACAGGCCTCTAGGGAACCTACGAAGCTCTACGGAACCCTATGGATCCTTACGGAACAGTACGGGCCCCTTCAGACCTCTGCGGGCGCTTATGGAAACCTACAGGACCCTACGGAACTGTACGAGACTCTACAGGCCCCTACGGAACCGTACGAGACTCTACAGGTCCCTAGGGAACACCACCGGCCCCTACGGAACCCTACACAACCCTCCGGAAACATATGGCACCCTACAAGCTCCTACCAACCCCTGCGGGCACTTACACAACCCTACAGGTCCCTACGGAAATCTACGGGACTCCACGGGCCCCTAGGGAACCCTACAGATCTTGACGGAACCCTACGAGCCCCTCTGGAACCCTACAGAATACTCCAGGACCCGACAGCACTCTACAAGACCCTTAGCAACACAACGGAACCTCACTAAAACCCTATGGGCTCCTACAGAACACTGCAGGTGCCTACGGAACCCTACAGACCCCTACGGAATACTACCAGCCACTACGGAAACCTATGGCCCCTACGGAACTCTACGGAACCTAACAGAAACACTGTGGGCCCCTACAGGCCCTTACGGGCACTTGCAGAACTCTGCAGGAACCCACGGAACTTTATGGAACCCTACCAGCCCCTACGGAAGCCTAAAGACCCTTGCAGGCAGTTACGGAAAACCACAGGCCCCTACGGAACCCTACAGACACCTGCTGGCACTTTCAGAACCCTGCAGGCCCCTACGGAACCCTACAGGTCCATACAGAACCCCACAGGGCCCTACGGAACTTTACCAGCCACTACGGAACTCTACGGGCCCCTACGGAACCCTGCAGAACCCTCCGGAACCTTACAGAATCCCACAGACTCCTACAGACTCCTGCGGGCACTTACACAACCCTATAGGCCCCTACGGAAATCTACGGGACTCTACGGGCCCCTAGGGAACCCTACAGATCTTGACGGAACCCTACGAGCCCCTCTGGAACCCTACAGAATACTCCAGGACCCGACAGCACTCTACAAGACCCTTAGCAACACAATGGAACCTCACTAAAACCCTATGGGCTCCTACAGAACACTGCAGGTGCCTACGGAACCCTACAGACCCCTACGGAACCCTACAGACACCTGCTGGCACTTACAGAACCCTGCAGGCCCCTACGGAACCCTACAGGTCCATACAGAACCCCACAGGGCCCTACGGAACTTTACCAGCCACTACGGAACTCTACGGGCCCCTACGGAACCCTGCAGAACCCTCCGGAACCTTACAGAATCCCACAGACTCCTACAGACTCCTGCGGGCACTTACACAACCCTACAGGCCCTTACGGAACACTGCCAGCCCCTATGGAAGGAACCCTACGGGCCCCTACAGAACACTACTGGCTCCTGCGGTACTCTACAGGCCTCTAGGGAACCTACGAAGCTCTACGGAACCCTATGGATCCTTACGGAACAGTACGGGCCCCTTCAGACCTCTGCGGGCGCTTATGGAAACCTACAGGACCCTACGGAACTGTACGAGACTCTACAGGCCCCTACGGAACCGTACGAGACTCTACAGGTCCCTAGGGAACACCACCGGCCCCTACGGAACCCTACACAACCCTCCGGAAACATATGGCACCCTACAAGCTCCTACCAACCCCTGCGGGCACTTACACAACCCTACAGGTCCCTACGGAAATCTACGGGACTCCACGGGCCCCTAGGGAACCCTACAGATCTTGACGGAACCCTACGAGCCCCTCTGGAACCCTACAGAATACTCCAGGACCCGACAGCACTCTACAAGACCCTTAGCAACACAACGGAACCTCACTAAAACCCTATGGGCTCCTACAGAACACTGCAGGTGCCTACGGAACCCTACAGACCCCTACGGAATACTACCAGCCACTACGGAAACCTATGGCCCCTACGGAACTCTACGGAACCTAACAGAAACACTGTGGGCCCCTACAGGCCCTTACGGGCACTTGCAGAACTCTGCAGGAACCCACGGAACTTTATGGAACCCTACCAGCCCCTACGGAAGCCTAAAGACCCTTGCAGGCAGTTACGGAAAACCACAGGCCCCTACGGAACCCTACAGACACCTGCTGTCACTTACAGAACCCTGCAGGCCCCTACGGAACCCTACAGGTCCATACAGAACCCCACAGGGCCCTACGGAACTTTACCAGCCACTACGGAACTCTACGGGCCCCTACGGAACCCTGCAGAACCCTCCGGAACCTTACAGAATCCCACAGACTCCTACAGACTCCTGCGGGCACTTACACAACCCTACAGGTCCCTACGGAAATCTACGGGACTCTACGGGCCCCTAGGGAACCCTACAGATCTTGACGGAACCCTACGAGCCCCTCTGGAACCCTACAGAATACTCCAGGACCCGACAGCACTCTACAAGACCCTTAGCAACACAACGGAACCTCACTAAAACCCTATGGGCTCCTACAGAACACTGCAGGCGCCTACGGAACCCTACAGACCGCTACGGAACCCTACAGACACCTGCTGGCACTTACAGAACCCTGCAGGCCCCTACGGAACCCTACAGGTCCATACAGAACCCCACAGGGCCCTACGGAACTTTACCAGCCACTACGGAACTCTACGGGCCCCTACGGAACCCTGCAGAACCCTCCGGAACCTTACAGAATCCCACAGACTCCTGCGGGCACGTACTCAACCCTAGAGGCCCCTACGGAACACTGCCAGCCCCTATGGAAGGAACCCTACGGGCCCCTACAGAACACTACTGGCTCCTGCGGTACTCTACAGGCCTCTAGGGAACCTACGAAGCTCTACGGAGCCCTATGGATCCTTACGGAACAGTACGGGCCCCTTCAGACCTCTGCGGGCGCTTATGGAAACCTACAGGACCCTACGGAACTGTACGAGACTCTACAGGCCCCTACGGAACCGTACGAGACTCTACAGGTCCCTAGGGAACACCACCGGCCCCTACGGAACCCTACACAACCCTCCGGAAACATATGGCACCCTACAAGCTCCTACCAACCCCTGCGGGCACTTACACAACCCTACAGGTCCCTACGGAAATCTACGGGACTCTACGGGTTCCTAGGGAACCCTACAGATTTCGACGGAACCTTACGAGCCCCTCTGGAACCCTACAGAATACTCCAGGACCTGACAGCACTCTACAAGACCCTTAGCAACACAACGGAACCTCACTAAAACCCTATGGGCTCCTACAGAACACTGCAGGTGCCTACGGAACCCTACAGACCCCTACGGAATACTACCAGCCACTACGGAAACCTATGGCCCCTACGGAACTCTACGGAACCTGACAGAAACACTGTGGGCCCCTACAGGCCCTTACGGGCACTTGCAGAACTCTGCAGGAACCCACGGAACTTTATGGAACCCTACCAGCCCCTACGGAAGCCTAAAGACCCTTGCAGGCAGTTACGGAACGGTACAGGGCCCTACGGAACTTTACCAGCCACTACGGAACTCTACGGGCCCCTACGGAACCCTGCAGAACCCTCCGGAACCTTACAGAATCCCACAGACTCCTACAGACTCCTGCGGGCACTTACACAACCCTACAGGTCCCTACGGAAATCTACGGGACTCTACGGGCCCCTAGGGAACCCTACAGATCTTGACGGAACCCTACGAGCCCCTCTGGAACCCTACAGAATACTCCAGGACCCGACAGCACTCTACAAGACCCTTAGCGACACAACGGAACCTCACTAAAACCCTATGGGCTCCTACAGAACACTGCAGGTGCCTACGGAACCCTACAGACCCCTACGGAACCCTACAGACACCTGCTGGCACTTACAGAACCCTGCAGGCCCCTACGGAACCCTACAGGTCCATACAGAACCCCACAGGGCCCTACGGAACTTTACCAGCCACTACGGAACTCTACGGACCCCTACGGAACCCTGCAGAACCCTCCGGAACCTTACAGAATCCCACAGACTCCTACAGACTCCTGCGGGCACTTGCACAACCCTACAGGCCCTTACGGAACACTGCCAGCCCCTATGGAAGGAACCCTACGGGCCCCTACAGAACACTACTGGCTCCTGCGGTACTCTACAGGCCTCTAGGGAACCTACGAAGCTCTACGGAACCCTATGGATCCTTACGGAACAGTACGGGCCCCTTCAGACCTCTGCGGGCGCTTATGGAAACCTACAGGACCCTACGGAACTGTACGAGACTCTACAGGCCCCTACGGAACCGTACGAGACTCTACAGGTCCCTAGGGAACACCACCGGCCCCTACGGAACCCTACACAACCCTCCGGAAACATATGGAACCCTACAAGCTCCTACCAACCCCTGCGGGCACTTACACAACCCTACAGGTCCCTACGGAAATCTACGGGACTCCACGGGCCCCTAGGGAACCCTACAGATCTTGACGGAACCCTACGAGCCCCTCTGGAACCCTACAGAATACTCCAGGACCCGACAGCACTCTACAAGACCCTTAGCGACACAACGGAACCTCACTAAAACCCTATGGGCTCCTACAGAACACTGCAGGTGCCTACGGAACCCGACAGACCCCTACGGAATACTACCAGCCACTACGGAAACCTATGGCCCCTACGGAACTCTACGGAACCTGACAGAAACACTGTGGGCCCCTACAGGCCCTTGCGGGCACTTGCAGAACTCTGCAGGAACCCATGGAACTTTATGGAACCCTACCAGCCCCTACGGAAGCCTAAAGACCCTTGCAGGCAGTTACGGAACAGTACAGGGCCCTACGGAACTTTACCAGCCACTACGGAACTCTACGGGCCCCTACGGAACCCTGCAGAACCCTCCGGAACCTTACAGAATCCCACAGACTCCTGCGGGCACTTACACAACCCTACAGGCCCTTACGGAACACTGCCAGCCCCTATGGAAGGAACCATACGGGCCCCTACAGAACACTACTGGCTCCTGCGGTACTCTACAGGCCTCTAGGGAACCTACGAAGCTCTACGGAACCCTATGGATCCTTACGGAACAGTACGGGCCCCTTCAGACCTCTGCGGGCGCTTATGGAAACCTACAGGACCCTACGGAACTGTACGAGACTCTACAGGCCCCTACGGAACCGTACAAGACTCTACAGGTCCCTAGGGAACATCACCGGCCCCTACGGAACCCTACACAACCCTCCGGAAACATATGGCACCCTACAAGCTCCTACAAACCCCTGCGGGCACTTACACAACCCTACAGGTCCCTAAGGAAATCTACGGGACTCTACGGGCCCCTAGGGAACCCTACAGATCTTGACGGAACCCTACGAGCCCCTCTGGAACCCTACAGAATACTCCAGGACCCGACAGCACTCTACAAGACCCTTAGCAACACAACGGAACCTCACTAAAACCTTATGGGCTCCTACAGAACACTGCAGGTGCCTACGGAACCCTACAGACCCCTACGGAATACTACCAGCCACTACGGAAACCTATGGCCCCTACGGAACTCTACGGAACCTGACAGAAACACTGTGGGCCCCTACAGGCCCTTACGGGCACTTGCAGAACTCTGCAGGAACCCACGGAACTTTATGGAACCCTACCAGCCCCTACGGAAGCCTAAAGACCCTTGCAGGCAGTTACGGAACGGTACAGGGCCCTACGGAACTTTACCAGCCACTACGGAACTCTACGGGCCCCTACGGAACCCTGCAGAACCCTCCGGAACCTTACAGAATCCCACAGACTCCTACAGACTCCTGCGGGCACTTACACAACCCTACAGGTCCCTACGGAAATCTACGGGACTCCACAGGCCCCTAGGGAACCCTACAGATCTTGACGGAACCCTACGAGCCCCTCTGGAACCCTACAGAATACTCCAGGACCCGACAGCACTCTACAAGACCCTTAGCGACACAACGGAACCTCACTAAAACCCTATGGGCTCCTACAGAACACTGCAGGTGCCTACGGAACCCTACAGACCCCTACGGAATACTACCAGCCACTACGGAAACCTATGGCCCCTACGGAACTCTACGGAACCTGACAGAAACACTGTGGGCCCCTACAGGCCCTTGCGGGCACTTGCAGAACTCTGCAGGAACCCATGGAACTTTATGGAACCCTACCAGCCCCTACGGAAGCCTAAAGACCCTTGCAGGCAGTTACGGAACGGTACAGGGCCCTACAGAACTTTACCAGCCACTACGGAACTCTACGGGCCCCTACGGAACCCTGCAGAACCCTCCGGAACCTTACAGAATCCCACAGACTCCTGCGGGCACTTACACAACCCTACAGGCCCTTACAGAACACTGCCAGCCCCTATGGAAGGAACCCTACGGGCCCCTACAGAACACTACTGGCTCCTGCGGTACTCTACAGGCCTCTAAGGAACCTACGAAGCTCTACGGAGCCCTATGGATCCTTACGGAACAGTACGGGCCCCTTCAGACCTCTGCGGGCGCTTATGGAAACCTACAGGACCCTACGGAACTGTACGAGACTCTACAGGCCCCTACGGAACCGTACGAGACTCTACAGGTCCCTTGGGAACATCACCGGCCCCTACGGAACCCTACACAACCCTCCGGAAACATATGGCACCCTACAAGCTCCTACCAACCCCTGCGGGCACTTACACAACCCTACAGGTCCCTACGGAAATCTACGGGACTCCACGGGCCCCTAGGGAACCCTATAGATTTCGACGGAACCTTACGAGCCCCTCTGGAACCCTACAGAATACTCCAGGACCCGACAGCACTCTACAAGACCCTTAGCGACACAACGGAACCTCACTAAAACCCTATGGGCTCCTACAGAACACTGCAGGTGCCTACGGAACCCTACAGACCCCTACGGAATACTACCAGCCACTACGGAAACCTATGGCCCCTACGGAACCTGACAGAAACACTGTGGGCCCCTACAGGCCCTTACAGGCACTTGCAGAACTCTGCAGGAACCCACGGAACTTTATGGAACCCTACCAGCCCCTACGGAAGCCTAAAGACCCTTGCAGGCAGTTACGGAAAACCACAGGCCCCTACGGAACCCTACAGACACCTGCTGGCACTTTCAGAACCCTGCAGGCCCCTACGGAACCCTACAGGTCCATACAGAACCCCACAGGGCCCTACGGAACTTTACCAGCCACTACGGAACTCTACGGGCCCCTACGGAACCCTGCAGAACCTTACAGAATCCCACAGACTCCTGCGGGCACTTACACAACCCTACAGGCCCTTACGGAACACTGCCAGCCCCTATGGAAGGAACCCTACGGGCCCCTACAGAACACTACTGGCTCCTGCGGTACTCTACAGGCCTCTAAGGAACCTACGAAGCTCTACGGAGCCCTATGGATCCTTACGGAACAGTACGGGCCCCTTCAGACCTCTGCGGGCGCTTATGGAAACCTACAGGACCCTACGGAACTGTACGAGACTCTACAGGCCCCTACGGAACCGTACGAGACTCTACAGGTCCCTTGGGAACATCACCGGCCCCTACGGAACCCTACACAACCCTCCGGAAACATATGGCACCCTACAAGCTCCTACCAACCCCTGCGGGCACTTACACAACCCTACAGGTCCCTACGGAAATCTACGGGACTCCACGGGCCCCTAGGGAACCCTACAGATTTCGACGGAACCCTACGAGCCCCTCTGGAACCTTACAGAATACTCCAGGACCCGACAGCACTCTACAAGACCCTTAGCGACACAACGGAACCTCACTAAAACCCTATGGGCTCCTACAGAACACTGCAGGTGCCTACGGAACCCTACAGACCCCTACGGAATACTACCAGCCACTACGGAAACCTATGGCCCCTACGGAACCTGACAGAAACACTGTGGGCCCCTACAGGCCCTTACGGGCACTTGCAGAACTCTGCAGGAACCCACGGAACTTTATGGAACCCTACCAGCCCCTACGGAAGCCTAAAGACCCTTGCAGGCAGTTACGGAAAACCACAGGCCCCTACGGAACCCTACAGACACCTGCTGGCACTTTCAGAACCCTGCAGGCCCCTACGGAACCCTACAGGTCCATACAGAACCCCACAGGGCCCTACGGAACTTTACCAGCCACTACGGAACTCTACGGGCCCCTACGGAACCCTGCAGAACCTTACAGAATCCCACAGACTCCTGCGGGCACTTACACAACCCTACAGGCCCTTACGGAACACTGCCAGCCCCTATGGAAGGAACCCTACGGGCCCCTACAGAACACTACTGGCTCCTGCGGTACTCTACAGGCCTCTAAGGAACCTACGAAGCTCTACGGAGCCCTATGGATCCTTACGGAACAGTACGGGCCCCTTCAGACCTCTGCGGGCGCTTATGGAAACCTACAGGACCCTATGGAACTGTACGAGACTCTACAGGCCCCTACGGAACCGTACGAGACTCTACAGGTCCCTTGGGAACATCACCGGCCCCTACGGAACCCTACACAACCCTCCGGAAACATATGGCACCCTACAAGCTCCTACCAACCCCTGCGGGCACTTACACAACCCTACAGGTCCCTACGGAAATCTACGGGACTCCACGGGCCCCTAGGGAACCCTACAGATTTCGACGGAACCTTACGAGCCCCTCTGGAACCCTACAGAATACTCCAGGACCCGACAGCACTCTACAAGACCCTTAGCAACACAACGGAACCTCACTAAAACCCTATGGGCTCCTACAGAACACTGCAGGTGCCTACGGAACCCTACAGACCCCTACAGAATACTACCAGCCACTACGGAAACCTATGGCCCCTACGGAACTCTACGGAACCTGACAGAAACACTGTGGGCCCCTACAGGCCCTTGCGGGCACTTGCAGAACTCTGCAGGAACCCATGGAACTTTATGGAACCCTACCAGCCCCTACGGAAGCCTAAAGACCCTTGCAGGCAGTTACGGAACGGTACAGGGCCCTACGGAACTTTACCAGCCACTACGGAACTCTACGGGCCCCTACGGAACCCTGCAGAACCCTCCGGAACCTTACAGAATCCCACAGACTCCTACAGACTCCTGCGGGCACTTACACAACCCTACAGGTCCCTACGGAAATCTACGGGACTCCACAGGCCCCTAGGGAACCCTACAGATCTTGACGGAACCCTACGAGCCCCTCTGGAACCCTACAGAATACTCCAGGACCCGACAGCACTCTACAAGACCCTTAGCGACACAACGGAACCTCACTAAAACCCTATGGGCTCCTACAGAACACTGCAGGTGCCTACGGAACCCTACAGACCCCTACGGAATACTACCAGCCACTACGGAAACCTATGGCCCCTACGGAACCTGACAGAAACACTGTGGGCCCCTACAGGCCCTTACGGGCACTTGCAGAACTCTGCAGGAACCCACGGAACTTTATGGAACCCTACCAGCCCCTACGGAAGCCTAAAGACCCTTGCAGGCAGTTACGGAAAACCACAGGCCCCTACGGAACCCTACAGACACCTGCTGGCACTTACAGAACCCTGCAGGCCCCTACGGAACCCTACAGGTCCATACAGAACCCCACAGGGCCCTACGGAACTTTACCAGCCACTACGGAACTCTACGGGCCCCTACGGAACCCTGCAGAACCCTCCGGAACCTTACAGAATCCCACAGACTCCCACAGACTCCTGCGGGCACTTACTCAACCCTACAGGCCCTTACAGAACACTGCCAGCCCCTATGGAAGGAACCCTACGGGCCCCTACAGAACACTACTGGCTCCTGCGGTACTCTACAGGCCTCTAAGGAACCTACGAAGCTCTACGGAGCCCTATGGATCCTTACGGAACAGTACGGGCCCCTTCAGACCTCTGCGGGCGCTTATGGAAACCTACAGGACCCTACGGAACTGTACGAGACTCTACAGGCCCCTACGGAACCGTACGAGACTCTACAGGTCCCTTGGGAACATCACCGGCCCCTACGGAACCCTACACAACCCTCCGGAAACATATGGCACCCTACAAGCTCCTACCAACCCCTGCGGGCACTTACACAACCCTACAGGTCCCTACGGAAATCTACGGGACTCCACGGGCCCCTAGGGAAGCCTACAGATTTCGACGGAACCTTACGAGCCCCTCTGGAACCCTACAGAATACTCCAGGACCCGACAGCACTCTACAAGACCCTTAGCGACACAACGGAACCTCACTAAAACCCTATGGGCTCCTACAGAACACTGCAGGTGCCTACGGAACCCTACAGACCCCTACGGAATACTACCAGCCACTACGGAAACCTATGGCCCCTACGGAACCTGACAGAAACACTGTGGGCCCCTACAGGCCCTTACGGGCACTTGCAGAACTCTGCAGGAATTCACGGAACTTTATGGAACCCTACCAGCCCCTACGGAAGCCTAAAGACCCTTGCAGGCAGTTACGGAAAACCACAGGCCCCTACGGAACCCTACAGACACCTGCTGGCACTTTCAGAACCCTGCAGGCCCCTACGGAACCCTACAGGTCCATACAGAACCCCACAGGGCCCTACGGAACTTTACCAGCCACTACGGAACTCTACGGGCCCCTACGGAACCCTGCAGAACCTTACAGAATCCCACAGACTCCTGCGGGCACTTACACAACCCTACAGGCCCTTACGGAACACTGCCAGCCCCTATGGAAGGAACCCTACGGGCCCCTACAGAACACTACTGGCTCCTGCGGTACTCTACAGGCCTCTAAGGAACCTACGAAGCTCTACGGAGCCCTATGGATCCTTACGGAACAGTACGGGCCCCTTCAGACCTCTGCGGGCGCTTATGGAAACCTACAGGACCCTACGGAACTGTACGAGACTCTACAGGCCCCTACGGAACCGTACGAGACTCTACAGGTCCCTTGGGAACATCACCGGCCCCTACGGAACCCTACACAACCCTCCGGAAACATATGGCACCCTACAAGCTCCTACCAACCCCTGCGGGCACTTACACAACCCTACAGGTCCCTACGGAAATCTACGGGACTCCACGGGCCCCTAGGGAACCCTACAGATTTCGACGGAACCTTACGAGCCCCTCTGGAACCCTACAGAATACTCCAGGACCCGACAGCACTCTACAAGACCCTTAGCAACACAACGGAACCTCACTAAAACCCTATGGGCTCCTACAGAACACTGCAGGTGCCTACGGAACCCTACAGACCCCTACAGAATACTACCAGCCACTACGGAAACCTATGGCCCCTACGGAACTCTACGGAACCTGACAGAAACACTGTGGGCCCCTACAGGCCCTTGCGGGCACTTGCAGAACTCTGCATGAACCCACGGAACTTTATGGAACCCTACCAGCCCCTACGGAAGCCTAAAGACCCTTGCAGGCAGTTACGGAACGGTACAGGGCCCTACGGAACTTTACCAGCCACTACGGAACTCTACGGGCCCCTACGGAACCCTGCAGAACCCTCCGGAACCTTACAGAATCCCACAGACTCCTACAGACTCCTGCGGGCACTTACACAACCCTACAGGTCCCTACGGAAATCTACGGGACTCCACGGGCCCCTAGGGAACCCTACAGATTTCGACGGAACCTTACGAGCCCCTCTGGAACCCTACAGAATACTCCAGGACCCGACAGCACTCTACAAGACCCTTAGCAACACAACGGAACCTCACTAAAACCCTATGGGCTCCTACAGAACACTGCAGGTGCCTACGGAACCCTACAGACCCCTACGGAATACTACCAGCCACTACGGAAACCTATGGCCCCTACGGAACTCTACGGAACCTGACAGAAACACTGTGGGCCCCTACAGGCCCTTGCGGGCACTTGCAGAACTCTGCAGGAACCCATGGAACTTTATGGAACCCTACCAGCCCCTACGGAAGCCTAAAGACCCTTGCAGGCAGTTACGGAACGGTACAGGGCCCTACAGAACTTTACCAGCCACTACGGAACTCTACGGGCCCCTACGGAACCCTGCAGAACCCTCCGGAACCTTACAGAATCCCACAGACTCCTGCGGGCACTTACACAACCCTACAGGCCCTTACAGAACACTGCCAGCCCCTATGGAAGGAACCCTACGGGCCCCTACAGAACACTACTGGCTCCTGCGGTACTCTACAGGCCTCTAAGGAACCTACGAAGCTCTACGGAGCCCTATGGATCCTTACGGAACAGTACGGGCCCCTTCAGACCTCTGCGGGCGCTTATGGAAACCTACAGGACCCTACGGAACTGTACGAGACTCTACAGGCCCCTACGGAACCGTACGAGACTCTACAGGTCCCTTGGGAACATCACCGGCCCCTACGGAACCCTACACAACCCTCCGGAAACATATGTCACCCTACAAGCTCCTACCAACCCCTGCGGGCACTTACACAACCCTACAGGTCCCTACGGAAATCTACGGGACTCCACGGGCCCCTAGGGAAGCCTACAGATTTCGACGGAACCTTACGAGCCCCTCTGGAACCCTACAGAATACTCCAGGACCCGACAGCACTCTACAAGACCCTTAGCGACACAACGGAACCTCACTAAAACCCTATGGGCTCCTACAGAACACTGCAGGTGCCTACGGAACCCTACAGACCCCTACGGAATACTACCAGCCACTACGGAAACCTATGGCCCCTACGGAACCTGACAGAAACACTGTGGGCCCCTACAGGCCCTTACGGGCACTTGCAGAACTCTGCAGGAACCCACGGAACTTTATGGAACCCTACCAGCCCCTACGGAAGCCTAAAGACCCTTGCAGGCAGTTACGGAAAACCACAGGCCCCTACGGAACCCTACAGACACCTGCTGGCACTTTCAGAACCCTGCAGGCCCCTACGGAACCCTACAGGTCCATACAGAACCCCACAGGGCCCTACGGAACTTTACCAGCCACTACGGAACTCTACGGGCCCCTACGGAACCCTGCAGAACCCTCCGGAACCTTACAGAATCCCACAGACTCCTGCGGGCACTTACACAACCCTACAGGCCCTTACGGAACACTGCCAGCCCCTATGGAAGGAACCCTACGGGCCCCTACAGAACACTACTGGCTCCTGCGGTACTCTACAGGCCTCTAAGGAACCTACGAAGCTCTACGGAGCCCTATGGATCCTTACGGAACAGTACGGGCCCCTTCAGACCTCTGCGGGCGCTTATGGAAACCTACAGGACCCTACGGAACTGTACGAGACTCTACAGGCCCCTACGGAACCGTACGAGACTCTACAGGTCCCTAGGGAACACCACCGGCCCCTACGGAACCCTACACAACCCTCCGGAAACATATGGCACCCTACAAGCTCCTACCAACCCCTGCGGGCACTTACACAACCCTACAGGTCCCTACGGAAATCTACGGGACTCCACGGGCCCCTAGGGAACCCTACAGATCTTGACGGAACCCTACGAGCCCCTCTGGAACCCTACAGAATACTCCAGGACCCGACAGCACTCTACAAGACCCTTAGCGACACAACGGAACCTCACTAAAACCCTATGGGCTCTTACAGAACACTGCAGGTGCCTACGGAACCCTACAGACCCCTACGGAATACTACCAGCCACTACGGAAACCTATGGCCCCTACGGAACTCTACGGAACCTGACAGAAACACTGTGGGCCCCTACAGGCCCTTGCGGGCACTTGCAGAACTCTGCAGGAACCCACGGAACTTTATGGAACCCTACCAGCCCCTACGGAAGCCTAAAGACCCTTGCAGGCAGTTACGGAACGGTACAGGGCCCTACGGAACTTTACCAGCCACTACGGAACTCTACGGGCCCCTACGGAACCCTGCAGAACCCTCCGGAACCTTACAGAATCCCACAGACTCCTACAGACTCCTGCGGGCACTTACACAACCCTACAGGTCCCTACGGAAATCTACGGGACTCCACGGGCCCCTAGGGAACCCTACAGATCTTGACGGAACCCTACGAGCCCCTCTGGAACCCTACAGAATACTCCAGGACCCGACAGCACTCTACAAGACCCTTAGCAACACAACGGAACCTCACTAAAACCCTATGGGCTCCTACAGAACACTGCAGGCGCCTACAGAACCCTACAGACCGCTACGGAACCCTACAGACACCTGCTGGCACTTTCAGAACCCTGCAGGCCCCTACGGAACCCTACAGGTCCATACAGAACCCCACAGGGCCCTACGGAACTTTACCAGCCACTACGGAACTCTACGGGCCCCTACGGAACCCTGCAGAACCCTCCGGAACCTTACAGAATCCCACAGACTCCTACAGACTCCTGCGGGCACTTACACAACCCTACAGGCCCTTACGGAACACTGCCAGCCCCTATGGAAGGAACTCTACGGGCCCCTACAGAACACTACTGGCTCCTGCGGTACTCTACAGGCCTCTAGGGAACCTACGAAGCTCTACGGAGCCCTATGGATCCTTACGGAACAGTACGGGCCCCTTCAGACCTCTGCGGGCGCTTATGGAAACCTACAGGACCCTACGGAACTGTACGAGACTCTACAGGCCCCTACGGAACCGTACGAGACTCTACAGGTCCCTTGGGAACATCACCGGCCCCTACGGAACCCTACACAACCCTCCGGAAACATATGGCACCCTACAAGCTCCTACCAACCCCTGCGGGCACTTACACAACCCTACAGGTCCCTACGGAAATCTACGGGACTCCACGGGCCCCTAGGGAACCCTACAGATCTTGACGGAACCCTACGAGCCCCTCTGGAACCCTACAGAATACTCCAGGACCCGACAGCACTCTACAAGACCCTTAGCAACACAACGGAACCTCACTAAAACCCTATGGGCTCCTACAGAACACTGCAGGTGCCTACGGAACCCTACAGACCCCTACGGAATACTACCAGCCACTACGGAAACCTATGGCCCCTACGGAACTCTACGGAACCTGACAGAAACACTGTGGGCCCCTACAGGCCCTTGCGGGCACTTGCAGAACTCTGCAGGAACCCACGGAACTTTATGGAACCCTACCAGCCCCTACGGAAGCCTAAAGACCCTTGCAGGCAGTTACGGAACGGTACAGGGCCCTACGGAACTTTACCAGCCACTACGGAACTCTACGGGCCCCTACGGAACCCTGCAGAACCCTCCGGAACCTTACAGAATCCCACAGACTCCTACAGACTCCTGCGGGCACTTACACAACCCTACAGGTCCCTACGGAAATCTACGGGACTCCACGGGCCCCTAGGGAACCCTACAGATCTTGACGGAACCCTACGAGCCCCTCTGGAACCCTACAGAATACTCCAGGACCCGACAGCACTCTACAAGACCCTTAGCAACACAACGGAACCTCACTAAAACCCTATGGGCTCCTACAGAACACTGCAGGTGCCTACGGAACCCTACAGACCCCTACGGAATACTACCAGCCACTATGGAAACCTATGGCCCCTACGGAACCTGACAGAAACACTGTGGGCCCCTACAGGCCCTTGCGGGCACTTGCAGAACTCTGCAGGAACCCACGGAACTTTATGGAACCCTACCAGCCCCTACGGAAGCCTAAAGACCCTTGCAGGCAGTTACGGAAAACCACAGGCCCCTACGGAACCCTACAGACACCTGCTGGCACTTTCAGAACCCTGCAGGCCCCTACGGAACCCTACAGGTCCATACAGAACCCCACAGGGCCCTACGGAACTTTACCAGCCACTACGGAACTCTACGGGCCCCTACGGAACCCTGCAGAACCCTCCGGAACCTTACAGAATCCCACAGACTCCTGCGGGCACTTACACAACCCTACAGGCCCTTACGGAACACTGCCAGCCCCTATGGAAGGAACCCTACGGGCCCCTACAGAACACTACTGGCTCCTGCGGTACTCTACAGGCCTCTAGGGAACCTACGAAGCTCTACGGAACCCTATGGATCCTTACGGAACAGTACGGGCCCCTTCAGACCTCTGCGGGCGCTTATGGAAACCTACAGGACCCTACGGAACTGTACGAGACTCTACAGGCCCCTACGGAACCGTACGAGACTCTACAGGTCCCTAGGGAACACCACCGGCCCCTACGGAACCCTACACAACCCTCCGGAAACATATGGCACCCTACAAGCTCCTACCAACCCCTGCGGGCACTTACACAACCCTACAGGTCCCTACGGAAATCTACGGGACTCCACGGGCCCCTAGGGAACCCTACAGATTTCGACGGAACGTTACGAGCCCCTCTGGAACCCTACAGAATACCCCAGGACCCGACAGCACTCTACAAGACCCTTAGCAACACAACGGAACCTCACTAAAACCCTATGGGCTCCTACAGAACACTGCAGGTGCCTACGGAACCCTACAGACCCCTACGGAATACTACCAGCCACTACGGAAACCTATGGCCCCTACGGAACTCTACGGAACCTGACAGAAACACTGTGGGCCCCTACAGGCCCTTGCGGGCACTTGCAGAACTCTGCAGGAACCCACGGAACTTTATGGAACCCTACCAGCCCCTACGGAAGCCTAAAGACCCTTGCAGGCAGTTACGGAACGGTACAGGGCCCTACGGAACTTTACCAGCCACTACGGAACTCTACGGGCCCCTACGGAACCCTGCAGAACCCTCCGGAACCTTACAGAATCCCACAGACTCCTACAGACTCCTGCGGGCACTTACACAACCCTACAGGTCCCTACGGAAATCTACGGGACTCCACGGGCCCCTAGGGAACCCTACAGATCTTGACGGAACCCTACGAGCCCCTCTGGAACCCTACAGAATACTCCAGGACCCGACAGCACTCTACAAGACCCTTAGCGACACAACGGAACCTCACTAAAACCCTATGGGCTCCTACAGAACACTGCAGGTGCCTACGGAACCCTACAGACCCCTACGGAATACTACCAGCCACTATGGAAACCTATGGCCCCTACGGAACCTGACAGAAACACTGTGGGCCCCTACAGGCCCTTGCGGGCACTTGCAGAACTCTGCAGGAACCCACGGAACTTTATGGAACCCTACCAGCCCCTACGGAAGCCTAAAGACCCTTGCAGGCAGTTACGGAAAACCACAGGCCCCTACGGAACCCTACAGACACCTGCTGGCACTTTCAGAACCCTGCAGGCCCCTACGGAACCCTACAGGTCCATACAGAACCCCACAGGGCCCTACGGAACTTTACCAGCCACTACGGAACTCTACGGGCCCCTACGGAACCCTGCAGAACCCTCCGGAACCTTACAGAATCCCACAGACTCCTGCGGGCACTTACACAACCCTACAGGCCCTTACGGAACACTGCCAGCCCCTATGGAAGGAACCCTACGGGCCCCTACAGAACACTACTGGCTCCTGCGGTACTCTACAGGCCTCTAGGGAACCTACGAAGCTCTACGGAACCCTATGGATCCTTACGGAACAGTACGGGCCCCTTCAGACCTCTGCGGGCGCTTATGGAAACCTACAGGACCCTACGGAACTGTACGAGACTCTACAGGCCCCTACGGAACCGTACGAGACTCTACAGGTCCCTAGGGAACACCACCGGCCCCTACGGAACCCTACACAACCCTCCGGAAACATATGGCACCCTACAAGCTCCTACCAACCCCTGCGGGCACTTACACAACCCTACAGGTCCCTACGGAAATCTACGGGACTCCACGGGCCCCTAGGGAACCCTACAGATCTTGACGGAACCCTACGAGCCCCTCTGGAACCCTACAGAATACTCCAGGACCCGACAGCACTCTACAAGACCCTTAGCAACACAATGGAACCTCACTAAAACCCTATGGGCTCCTACAGAACACTGCAGGTGCCTACGGAACCCTACAGACCCCTACGGAATACTACCAGCCACTACGGAAACCTATGGCCCCTACGGAACTCTACGGAACCTAACAGAAACACTGTGGGCCCCTACAGGCCCTTACGGGCACTTGCAGAACTCTGCAGGAACCCACGGAACTTTATGGAACCCTACCAGCCCCTACGGAAGCCTAAAGACCCTTGCAGGCAGTTACGGAAAACCACAGGCCCCTACGGAACCCTACAGACACCTGCTGGCACTTTCAGAACCCTGCAGGCCCCTACGGAACCCTACAGGTCCATACAGAACCCCACAGGGCCCTACGGAACTTTACCAGCCACTACGGAACTCTACGGGCCCCTACGGAACCCTGCAGAACCCTCCGGAACCTTACAGAATCCCACAGACTCCTACAGACTCCTGCGGGCACTTACACAACCCTATAGGCCCCTACGGAAATCTACGGGACTCTACGGGCCCCTAGGGAACCCTACAGATCTTGACGGAACCCTACGAGCCCCTCTGGAACCCTACAGAATACTCCAGGACCCGACAGCACTCTACAAGACCCTTAGCAACACAATGGAACCTCACTAAAACCCTATGGGCTCCTACAGAACACTGCAGGTGCCTACGGAACCCTACAGACCCCTACGGAACCCTACAGACACCTGCTGGCACTTACAGAACCCTGCAGGCCCCTACGGAACCCTACAGGTCCATACAGAACCCCACAGGGCCCTACGGAACTTTACCAGCCACTACGGAACTCTACGGGCCCCTACGGAACCCTGCAGAACCCTCCGGAACCTTACAGAATCCCACAGACTCCTACAGACTCCTGCGGGCACTTACACAACCCTACAGGCCCTTACGGAACACTGCCAGCCCCTATGGAAGGAACCCTACGGGCCCCTACAGAACACTACTGGCTCCTGCGGTACTCTACAGGCCTCTAGGGAACCTACGAAGCTCTACGGAACCCTATGGATCCTTACGGAACAGTACGGGCCCCTTCAGACCTCTGCGGGCGCTTATGGAAACCTACAGGACCCTACGGAACTGTACGAGACTCTACAGGCCCCTACGGAACCGTACGAGACTCTACAGGTCCCTAGGGAACACCACCGGCCCCTACGGAACCCTACACAACCCTCCGGAAACATATGGCACCCTACAAGCTCCTACCAACCCCTGCGGGCACTTACACAACCCTACAGGTCCCTACGGAAATCTACGGGACTCCACGGGCCCCTAGGGAACCCTACAGATCTTGACGGAACCTTACGAGCCCCTCTGGAACCCTACAGAATACTCCAGGACCCGACAGCACTCTACAAGACCCTTAGCAACACAACGGAACCTCACTAAAACCCTATGGGCTCCTACAGAACACTGCAGGTGCCTACGGAACCCTACAGACCCCTACGGAATACTACCAGCCACTACGGAAACCTATGGCCCCTACGGAACTCTACGGAACCTAACAGAAACACTGTGGGCCCCTACAGGCCCTTACGGGCACTTGCAGAACTCTGCAGGAACCCACGGAACTTTATGGAACCCTACCAGCCCCTACGGAAGCCTAAAGACCCTTGCAGGCAGTTACGGAAAACCACAGGCCCCTACGGAACCCTACAGACACCTGCTGGCACTTACAGAACCCTGCAGGCCCCTACGGAACCCTACAGGTCCATACAGAACCCCACAGGGCCCTACGGAACTTTACCAGCCACTACGGAACTCTACGGGCCCCTACGGAACCCTGCAGAACCCTCCGGAACCTTACAGAATCCCACAGACTCCTACAGACTCCTGCGGGCACTTACACAACCCTACAGGTCCCTACGGAAATCTACGGGACTCTACGGGCCCCTAGGGAACCCTACAGATCTTGACGGAACCCTACGAGCCCCTCTGGAACCCTACAGAATACTCCAGGACCCGACAGCACTCTACAAGACCCTTAGCAACACAACGGAACCTCACTAAAACCCTATGGGCTCCTACAGAACACTGCAGGCGCCTACGGAACCCTACAGACCGCTACGGAACCCTACAGACACCTGCTGGCACTTACAGAACCCTGCAGGCCCCTACGGAACCCTACAGGTCCATACAGAACCGCACAGGGCCCTACGGAACTTTACCAGCCACTACGGAACTCTACGGGCCCCTACGGAACCCTGCAGAACCCTCCGGAACCTTACAGAATCCCACAGACTCCTACAGACTCCTGCGGGCACTTGCACAACCCTACAGGCCCTTACGGAACACTGCCAGCCCCTATGGAAGGAACCCTACGGGCCCCTACAGAACACTACTGGCTCCTGCGGTACTCTACAGGCCTCTAGGGAACCTACAAAGCTCTACGGAACCCTATGGATCCTTACGGAACAGTACGGGCCCCTTCAGACCTCTGCGGGCGCTTATGGAAACCTACAGGACCCTACGGAACTGTACGAGACTCTACAGGCCCCTACGGAACCGTACGAGACTCTACAGGTCCCTAGGGAACACCACCGGCCCCTACGGAACCCTACACAACCCTCCGGAAACATATGGAACCCTACAAGCTCCTACCAACCCCTGCGGGCACTTACACAACCCTACAGGTCCCTACGGAAATCTACGGGACTCCACGGGCCCCTAGGGAACCCTACAGATCTTGACGGAACCCTACGAGCCCCTCTGGAACCCTACAGAATACTCCAGGACCCGACAGCACTCTACAAGACCCTTAGCGACACAACGGAACCTCACTAAAACCCTATGGGCTCCTACAGAACACTGCAGGTGCCTACGGAACCCGACAGACCCCTACGGAATACTACCAGCCACTACGGAAACCTATGGCCCCTACGGAACTCTACGGAACCTGACAGAAACACTGTGGGCCCCTACAGGCCCTTGCGGGCACTTGCAGAACTCTGCAGGAACCCATGGAACTTTATGGAACCCTACCAGCCCCTACGGAAGCCTAAAGACCCTTGCAGGCAGTTACGGAACAGTACAGGGCCCTACGGAACTTTACCAGCCACTACGGAACTCTACGGGCCCCTACGGAACCCTGCAGAACCCTCCGGAACCTTACAGAATCCCACAGACTCCTGCGGGCACTTACACAACCCTACAGGCCCTTACGGAACACTGCCAGCCCCTATGGAAGGAACCCTACGGGCCCCTACAGAACACTACTGGCTCCTGCGGTACTCTACAGGCCTCTAGGGAACCTACGAAGCTCTACGGAACCCTATGGATCCTTACGGAACAGTACGGGCCCCTTCAGACCTCTGCGGGCGCTTATGGAAACCTACAGGACCCTACGGAACTGTACGAGACTCTACAGGCCCCTACGGAACCGTACGAGACTCTACAGGTCCCTAGGGAACATCACCGGCCCCTACGGAACCCTACACAACCCTCCGGAAACATATGGCACCCTACAAGCTCCTACAAACCCCTGCGGGCACTTACACAACCCTACAGGTCCCTAAGGAAATCTACGGGACTCTACGGGCCCCTAGGGAACCCTACAGATCTTGACGGAACCCTACGAGCCCCTCTGGAACCCTACAGAATACTCCAGGACCCGACAGCACTCTACAAGACCCTTAGCAACACAACGGAACCTCACTAAAACCTTATGGGCTCCTACAGAACACTGCAGGTGCCTACGGAACCCTACAGACCCCTACGGAATACTACCAGCCACTACGGAAACCTATGGCCCCTACGGAACTCTACGGAACCTGACAGAAACACTGTGGGCCCCTACAGGCCCTTACGGGCACTTGCAGAACTCTGCAGGAACCCACGGAACTTTATGGAACCCTACCAGCCCCTACGGAAGCCTAAAGACCCTTGCAGGCAGTTACGGAACGGTACAGGGCCCTACGGAACTTTACCAGCCACTACGGAACTCTACGCGCCCCTACGGAACCCTGCAGAACCCTGCGGAACCTTACAGAAACCCACAGACTCCTACAGACTCCTGCGGGTACTTACACAACCCTATAGGCCCCTACGGAAATCTACGGGACTCTACGGGCCCCTAGGGAACCCTACAGATCTTGACGGAACCTTACGAGCCCCTCTGGAACCCTACAGAATACTCCAGGACCCGACAGCACTCTACAAGACCCTTAGCAACACAACGGAACCTCACTAAAACCCTATGGGCTCCTACAGAACACTGCAGGTGCCTACGGAACCCTACAGACCCCTACGGAATACTACCAGCCACTACGGAAACCTATGGCCCCTACGGAACTCTACGGAACCTGACAGAAACACTGTGGGCCCCTACAGGCCCTTGCGGGCACTTGCAGAACTCTGCAGGAACCCACGGAACTTTATGGAACCCTACCAGCCCCTACGGAAGCCTAAAGACCCTTGCAGGCAGTTACGGAACGGTACAGGGCCCTACGGAACTTTACCAGCCACTACGGAACTCTACGGGCCCCTACGGAACCCTGCAGAACCCTCCGGAACCTTACAGAATCCCACAGACTCCTACAGACTCCTGCGGGCACTTACACAACCCTACAGGTCCCTACGGAAATCTACGGGACTCCACGGGCCCCTAGGGAACCCTACAGATCTTGACGGAACCTTACGAGCCCCTCTGGAACCCTACAGAATACTCCAGGACCCGACAGCACTCTACAAGACCCTTAGCGACACAACGGAACCTCACTAAAACCCTATGGGCTCCTACAGAACACTGCAGGTGCCTACGCAACCCTACAGACCCCTACGGAACCCTACAGACACCTGCTGGCACTTACAGAACCCTGCAGGCCCCTACGGAACCCTACAGGTCCATACAGAACCCCACAGGGCCCTACGGAACTTTACCAGCCACTACGGAACTCTACGGGCCCCTACGGAACCCTGCAGAACCCTCCGGAACCTTACAGAATCCCACAGACTCCTACAGACTCCTGCGGGCACTTACACAACCCTACAGGCCCTTACAGAACACTGCCAGCCCCTATGGAAGGAACCCTACGGGCCCCTACAGAACACTACTAGCTCCTGCGGTACTCTACAGGCCTCTAGGGAACCTACGAAGCTCTACGGAGCCCTATGGATCCTTACGGAACAGTACGGGCCCCTTCAGACCTCTGCGGGCGCTTATGGAAACCTACAGGCCCCTACGGAACTGTACGAGACTCTACAGGCCCCTACGGAACCGTACGAGACTCTACAGGTCCCTTGGGAACACCACCGGCCCCTACGGAACCCTACACAACCCTCCGGAAACATATGGCACCCTACAAGCTCCTACCAACCCCTGCGGGCACTTACACAACCCTACAGGTCCCTACGGAAATCTACGGGACTCTACGGGCCCCTAGGGAACCCTACAGATTTCGACGGAACCCTACAGAATTTTCCAGGACCCGACAGCACTCTACAAGACCCTTAGCAACACAATGGAACCTCACTAAAACCCTATGGGCTCCTACAGAACACTGCAGGTGCCTACGGAACCCTACAGACCCCTACGGAACCCTACAGACATCTGCTGGCACTTACAGAACCCTGCAGGCCCCTACGGAACCCTACAGGTCCATACAGAACCGCACAGGGCCCTACGGAACTTTACCAGCCACTACGGAACTCTACGGGCCCCTACGGAACCCTGCAGAACCCTCCGGAACCTTACAGAATCCCACAGACTCCTACAGACTCCTGCGGGCACTTACACAACCCTACAGGCCCTTACGGAACACTGCCAGCCCCTATGGAAGGAACCCTACGGGCCCCTACAGAACACTACTGGCTCCTGCGGTACTCTACAGGCCTCTAGGGAACCTACAAAGCTCTACGGAACCCTATGGATCCTTACGGAACAGTACGGGCCCCTTCAGACCTCTGCGGGCACTTATGGAAACCTACCGGACCCTACGGAACTGTACGAGACTCTACAGGCCCCTACGGAACCGTATGAGACTCTACAGGCCCCTAGGGAACACCACCGGCCCCTACGGAACCCTACAGAACCCTCTGGAAACTTATGGAACCCTACAAGCTCCTACCAACCCCTGTGGGCACTTACACAACCCTACAGGTCCCTACGGAAATCTACGGGACTCCACGGGCCCCTAGGGAACCCTACAGATCTTGACGGAACCCTACGAGCCCCTCTGGAACCCTACAGAATACTCCAGGACCCGACAGCACTCTACAAGACCCTTAGCGACACAACGGAACCTCACTAAAACCCTATGGGCTCCTACAGAACACTGCAGGTGCCTACGGAACCCTACAGACCCCTACGGAACCCTACAGACACCTGCTGGCACTTACAGAACCCTGCAGGCCCCTACGGAACCCTACAGGTCCATACAGAACCGCACAGGGCCCTACGGAACTTTACCAGCCACTACGGAACTCTACGGGCCCCTACGGAACCCTGCAGAACCCTCCGGAACCTTACAGAATCCCACAGACTCCTACAGACTCCTGCGGGCACTTACACAACCCTACAGGCCCTTACGGAACACTGCCAGCCCCTATGGAAGGAACCCTACGGGCCCCTACAGAACACTACTGGCTCCTGCGGTACTCTACAGGCCTCTAGGGAACCTACGAAGCTCTACGGAACCCTATGGATCCTTACGGAACAGTACGGGCCCCTTCAGACCTCTGCGGGCGCTTATGGAAACCTACAGGACCCTACGGAACTGTACGAGACTCTACAGGCCCCTACGGAACCATACGAGACTCTACAGGTCCCTAGGGAACACCACCGGCCCCTACGGAACCCTACACAACCCTCCGGAAACATATGGAACCCTACAAGCTCCTACCAACCCCTGCGGGCACTTACACAACCCTACAGGTCCCTACGGAAATCTACGGGACTCCACGGGCCCCTAGGGAACCCTACAGATCTTGACGGAACCCTACGAGCCCCTCTGGAACCCTACAGAATACTCCAGGACCCGACAGCACTCTACAAGACCCTTAGCGACACAACGGAACCTCACTAAAACCCTATGGGCTCCTACAGAACACTGCAGGTGCCTACGGAACCCTACAGACCCCTACGAAATACTACCAGCCACTACGGAAACCTATGGCCCCTACGGAACTCTACGGAACCTGACAGAAACACTGTGGGCCCCGACAGGCCCTTACGGGCACTTGCAGAACTCTGCAGGAACCCATGGAACTTTATGGAACCCTACCAGCCCCTACGGAAGCCTAAAGACCCTTGCAGGCAGTTACGGAACGGTACAGGGCCCTACGGAACTTTACCAGCCACTACGGAACTCTACGCACCCCTACGGAACCCTGCAGAACCCTCCGGAACCTTACAGAATCCCACAGACTCCTACAGACTCCTGCGGGCACTTACACAACCCTATAGGCCCCTACGGAAATCTACGGGACTCTACGGGCCCCTAAGGAACCCTATAGATTTTGACGGAACCCTACGAGCCCCTCTGGAACCCTACAGAATACTCCAGGACCCGACAGCACTCTACAAGACCCTTAGCGACACAATGGAACCTCACTAAAACCCTATGGGCTCCTACAGAACACTGCAGGTGCCTACGGAACCCTACAGACCCCTACGGAACCCTACAGACACCTGCTGGCACTTACAGAACCCTGCAGGCCCCTACGGAACCCTACAGGTCCATACAGAACCCCACAGGGCCCTACGGAACTTTACCAGCCACTACGGAACTCTACGGGCCCCTACGGAACCCTGCAGAACCCTCCGGAACCTTACAGAATCCCACAGACTCCTGCGGGCACGTACTCAACCCTAGAGGCCCCTACGGAACACTGCCAGCCCCTATGGAAGGAACCCTACGGGCCCCTACAGAACACTACTGGCTCCTGCGGTACTCTACAGGCCTCTAGGGAACCTACGAAGCTCTACGGAACCCTATGGATCCTTACGGAACAGTACGGGCCCCTTCAGACCTCTGCGGGCGCTTATGGAAACCTACAGGACCCTACGGAACTGTACGAGACTCTACAGGCCCCTACGGAACTGTACGAGACTCTACAGGTCTCTAGGGAACACCACCGTCCCCTACGGAACCCTACACAACCCTCCACAAACATATGGCACCCTACAAGCTCCTACCAACCCCTGCGGGCACTTACACAACCCTACAGGTCCCTACAGAAATCTACGGGACTCCACGGGCCCCTAGGGAACCCTACAGATTTCGACGGAACCTTACGAGCCCCTCTGGAACCCTACAGAATACTCCAGGACCCGACAGCACTCTACAAGACCCTTAGCGACACAACGGAACCTCACTAAAACCCTATGGGCTCCTACAGAACACTGCAGGTGCCTACGGAACCCTACAGACCCCTACGGAATACTACCAGCCACTACGGAAACCTATGGCCCCTACGGAACTCTACGGAACCTGACAGAAACACTGTGGGCCCCTACAGGCCCTTACGGGCACTTGCAGAACTCTGCAGGAACCCACGGAACTTTATGGAACCCTACCAGCCCCTACGGAAGCCTAAAGACCCTTGCAGGCAGTTACGGAACGGTACAGGGCCCTACGGAACTTTACCAGCCACTACGGAACTCTACGCACCCCTACGGAACCCTGCAGAACCCTCCGGAACCTTACAGAATCCCACAGACTCCTACAGACTCCTGCGGGCACTTACACAACCCTATAGGCCCCTACGGAAATCTACGGGACTCTACGGGCCCCTAGGGAACCCTACAGATCTTGACGGAACCCTACGAGCCCCTCTGGAACTCTACAGAATACTCCAGGACCCGACAGCACTCTACAAGACCCTTAGCAACACAACGGAACCTCACTAAAACCCTATGGGCTCCTACAGAACACTGCAGGTGCCTACGGAACCCTACAGACCCCTACGGAACCCTACAGACACCTGCTGGCACTTACAGAATCCTGCAGGCCTCTACGGAACCCTACAGGTCCATACAGAACCCCACAGGGCCCTACGGAACTTTACCAGCCACTACGGAACTCTACGGGCCCCTACGGAACCCTGCAGAACCCTCCGGAACCTTACAGAATCCCACAGACTCCTACAGACTCCTGCGGGCACTTACACAACCCTACAGGCCCTTACGGAACACTGCCAGCCCCTATGGAAGGAACCCTACGGGCCCCTACAGAACACTACTGGCTCCTGCGGTACTCTACAGGCCTCTAGGGAACCTACGAAGCTCTACGGAACCCTATGGATCCTTACGGAACAGTACGGGCCCCTTCAGACCTCTGCGGGCACTTATGGAAACCTACCGGACCCTACGGAACTGTACGAGACTCTACAGGCCCCTACGGAACCGTACGAGACTCTACAGGTCCCTTGGGAACATCACCTGCCCCTACGGAACCCTACACAACCCTCCGGAAACATATGGCACCCTACAAGCTCCTACCAACCCCTGCGGGCACTTACACAACCCTACAGGTCCCTACGGAAATCTACGGGACTCCACGGGCCCCTAGGGAACCCTACAGATTTCAACGGAACCCTACGAGCCCCTCTGGAACCCTACAGAATACTCCAGGACCCGACAGCACTCTACAAGACCCTTAGCGACACAACGGAACCTCACTAAAACCCTATGGGCTCCTACAGAACACTGCAGGCGCCTACGGAACCCTACAGACCCCTACGGAACCCTACAGACACCTGCTGGCACTTACAGAACCCTGCAGGCCCCTACGGAACCCTACAGGTCCATACAGAACCCCACAGGGCCCTACGGAACTTTACCAACCACTACGGAACTCTACAGGCCCCTACGGAACCCTGCAGAACCCTCCGGAACCTTACAGAATCCCACAGACTCCTGCGGGCACTTACTCAACCCTAGAGGCCCCTACGGAACACTGCCAGCCCCTATGGAAGGAACCCTACGGGCCCCTACAGAACACTACTGGCTCCTGCGGTACTCTACAGGCCTCTAGGGAACCTACGAAGCTCTACGGAGCCCTATGGATCCTTACGGAACAGTACGGGCCCCTTCAGACCTCTGCGGGCGCTTATGGAAACCTACAGGACCCTACGGAACTGTAGGAGACTCTACAGGCCCCTACGGAACCGTACGAGACTCTACAGGTCCCTAGGGAACACCACCGGCCCCTATGGAACCCTACACAACCCTCCGGAAACATATGGCACCCTACAAGCTCCTACCAACCCCTGCGGGCACTTACACAACCCTACAGGTCCCTACAGAAATCTACGGGACTCCACGGGCCCCTAGGGAACCCTACAGATTTCGACGGAACCTTACGAGCCCCTCTGGAACCCTACAGAATACTCCAGGACCCGACAGCACTCTACAAGACCCTTAGCGACACAACGGAACCTCACTAAAACCCTATGGGCTCCTACAGAACACTGCAGGTGCCTACGGAACCCTACAGACCCCTACGGAATACTACCAGCCACTACGGAAACCTATGGCCCCTACGGAACTCTACGGAACCTGACAGAAACACTGTGGGCCCCTACAGGCCCTTACGGGCACTTGCAGAACTCTGCAGGAACCCACGGAACTTTATGGAACCCTACCAGCCCCTACGGAAGCCTAAAGACCCTTGCAGGCAGTTACGGAACGGTACAGGGCCCTACGGAACTTTACCAGCCACTACGGAACTCTACGCACCCCTACGGAACCCTGCAGAACCCTCCGGAACCTTACAGAATCCCACAGACTCCTACAGACTCCTGCGGGCACTTACACAACCCTATAGGCCCCTACGGAAATCTACGGGACTCTACGGGCCCCTAGGGAACCCTACAGATCTTGACGGAACCCTACGAGCCCCTCTGGAACTCTACAGAATACTCCAGGACCCGACAGCACTCTACAAGACCCTTAGCAACACAACGGAACCTCACTAAAACCCTATGGGCTCCTACAGAACACTGCAGGTGCCTACGGAACCCTACAGACCCCTACGGAACCCTACAGACACCTGCTGGCACTTACAGAATCCTGAAGGCCTCTACGGAACCCTACAGGTCCATACAGAACCCCACAGGGCCCTACGGAACTTTACCAGCCACTACGGAACTCTACGGGCCCCTACGGAACCCTGCAGAACCCTCCGGAACCTTACAGAATCCCACAGACTCCTACAGACTCCTGCGGGCACTTACACAACCCTACAGGCCCTTACGGAACACTGCCAGCCCCTATGGAAGGAACCCTACGGGCCCCTACAGAACACTACTGGCTCCTGCGGTACTCTACAGGCCTCTAGGGAACCTACGAAGCTCTACGGAACCCTATGGATCCTTACGGAACAGTACGGGCCCCTTCAGACCTCTGCGGGCACTTATGGAAACCTACCGGACCCTACGGAACTGTACGAGACTCTACAGGCCCCTACGGAACCGTACGAGACTCTACAGGTCCCTTGGGAACATCACCTGCCCCTACGGAACCCTACACAACCCTCCGGAAACATATGGCACCCTACAAGCTCCTACCAACCCCTGCGGGCACTTACACAACCCTACAGGTCCCTACGGAAATCTACGGGACTCCACGGGCCCCTAGGGAACCCTACAGATTTCAACGGAACCCTACGAGCCCCTCTGGAACCCTACAGAATACTCCAGGACCCGACAGCACTCTACAAGACCCTTAGCGACACAACGGAACCTCACTAAAACCCTATGGGCTCCTACAGAACACTGCAGGCGCCTACGGAACCCTACAGACCCCTACGGAACCCTACAGACACCTGCTGGCACTTACAGAACCCTGCAGGCCCCTACGGAACCCTACAGGTCCATACAGAACCCCACAGGGCCCTACGGAACTTTACCAACCACTACGGAACTCTACAGGCCCCTACGGAACCCTGCAGAACCCTCCGGAACCTTACAGAATCCCACAGACTCCTGCGGGCACTTACTCAACCCTAGAGGCCCCTACGGAACACTGCCAGCCCCTATGGAAGGAACCCTACGGGCCCCTACAGAACACTACTGGCTCCTGCGGTACTCTACAGGCCTCTAGGGAACCTACGAAGCTCTACGGAGCCCTATGGATCCTTACGGAACAGTACGGGCCCCTTCAGACCTCTGCGGGCGCTTATGGAAACCTACAGGACCCTACGGAACTGTAGGAGACTCTACAGGCCCCTACGGAACCGTACGAGACTCTACAGGTCCCTAGGGAACACCACCGGCCCCTATGGAACCCTACACAACCCTCCGGAAACATATGGCACCCTACAAGCTCCTACCAACCCCTGCGGGCACTTACACAGCCCTACAGGTCCCTACGGAAATCTACGGGACTCCACGGGCCCCTAGGGAACCCTACAGATTTCGACGGAACCTTACGAGCCCCTCTGGAACCCTACAGAATACTCCAGGACCCGACAGCACTCTACAAGACCCTTAGCGACACAACGGAACCTCACTAAAACCCTATGGGCTCCTACAGAACACTGCAGGTGCCTACGGAACCCTACAGACCCCTACGGAATACTACCAGCCACTACGGAAACCTATGGCCCCTACGGAACTCTACGGAACCTGACAGAAACACTGTGGGCCCCTACAGGCCCTTACGGGCACTTGCAGAACTCTGCAGGAACCCATGGAACTTTATGGAACCCTACCAGCCCCTACGGAAGCCTAAAGACCCTTGCAGGCAGTTACGGAACGGTACAGGGCCCTACGGAACTTTACCAGCCACTACGGAACTCTACGCACTCCTACGGAACCCTGCAGAACCCTCCGGAACCTTACAGAATCCCACAGACTCCTACAGACTCCTGCGGGCACTTACACAACCCTATAGGCCCCTACGGAAATCTACGGGACTCTACGGGCCCCTAGGGAACCCTATAGATTTTGACGGAACCCTACGAGCCCCTCTGGAACCCTACAGAATACTCCAGGACCCGACAGCACTCTACAAGACCCTTAGCAACACAATGGAACCTCACTAAAACCCTATGGGCTCCTACAGAACACTGCAGGCGCCTACGGAACCCTACAGACCGCTACGGAACCCTACAGACACCTGCTGGCACTTACAGAACCCTGCAGGCCCCTACGGAACCCTACAGGTCCATACAGAACCGCACAGGGCCCTACGGAACTTTACCAGCCACTACGGAACTCTACGGGCCCCTACGGAACCCTGCAGAACCCTCCGGAACCTTACAGAATCCCACAGACTCCTGCGGGCACGTACTCAACCCTAGAGGCCCCTACGGAACACTGCCAGCCCCTATGGAAGGAACCCTACGGGCCCCTACAGAACACTACTGGCTCCTGCGGTACTCTACAGGCCTCTAGGGAACCTACGAAGCTCTACGGAACCCTATGGATCCTTACGGAACAGTACGGGCCCCTTCAGACCTCTGCGGGCGCTTATGGAAACCTACAGGACCCTACGGAACTGTACGAGACTCTACAGGCCCCTACGGAACCGTACGAGACTCTACAGGTCTCTAGGGAACACCACCGGCCCCTACGGAACCCTACACAACCCTCCGGAAACATATGGCACCCTACAAGCTCCTACCAACCCCTGCGGGCACTTACACAACCCTACAGGTCCCTACGGAAATCTACGGGACTCCACGGGCCCCTAGGGAACCCTACAGATTTCGACGGAACCCTACGAGCCCCTCTGGAACCCTACAGAATACTCCAGGACCCGACAGCACTCTACAAGACCCTTAGCGACACAACGGAACCTCACTAAAACCCTATGGGCTCCTACAGAACACTGCAGGTGCCTACGGAACCCTACAGACCCCTACGGAATACTACCAGCCACTACGGAAACCTATGGCCCCTACGGAACTCTACGGAACCTGACAGAAACACTGTGGGCCCCTACAGGCCCTTACGGGCACTTGCAGAACTCTGCAGGAACCCATGGAACTTTATGGAACCCTACCAGCCCCTACGGAAGCCTAAAGACCCTTGCAGGCAGTTACGGAACGGTACAGGGCCCTACGGAACTTTACCAGCCACTACGGAACTCTACGCACCCCTACGGAACCCTGCAGAACCCTCCGGAACCTTACAGAATCCCACAGACTCCTACAGACTCCTGCGGGCACTTACACAACCCTATAGGCCCCTACGGAAATCTACGGGACTCTACGGGCCCCTAGGGAACCCTATAGATTTTGACGGAACCCTACGAGCCCCTCTGGAACCCTACAGAATACTCCAGGACCCGACAGCACTCTACAAGACCCTTAGCAACACAATGGAACCTCACTAAAACCCTATGGGCTCCTACAGAACACTGCAGGCGCCTACGGAACCCTACAGACCGCTACGGAACCCTACAGACACCTGCTGGCACTTACAGAACCCTGCAGGCCCCTACGGAACCCTACAGGTCCATACAGAACCGCACAGGGCCCTACGGAACTTTACCAGCCACTACGGAACTCTACGGGCCCCTACGGAACCCTGCAGAACCCTCCGGAACCTTACAGAATCCCACAGACTCCTGCGGGCACGTACTCAACCCTAGAGGCCCCTACGGAACACTGCCAGCCCCTATGGAAGGAACCCTACGGGCCCCTACAGAACACTACTGGCTCCTGCGGTACTCTACAGGCCTCTAGGGAACCTACGAAGCTCTACGGAACCCTATGGATCCTTACGGAACAGTACGGGCCCCTTCAGACCTCTGCGGGCGCTTATGGAAACCTACAGGACCCTACGGAACTGTACGAGACTCTACAGGCCCCTACGGAACCGTACGAGACTCTACAGGTCTCTAGGGAACACCACCGGCCCCTACGGAACCCTACACAACCCTCCGGAAACATATGGCACCCTACAAGCTCCTACCAACCCCTGCGGGCACTTACACAACCCTACAGGTCCCTACGGAAATCTACGGGACTCCACGGGCCCCTAGGGAACCCTACAGATTTCGACGGAACCCTACGAGCCCCTCTGGAACCCTACAGAATACTCCAGGACCCGACAGCACTCTACAAGACCCTTAGCGACACAACGGAACCTCACTAAAACCCTATGGGCTCCTACAGAACACTGCAGGTGCCTACGGAACCCTACAGACCCCTACGGAATACTACCAGCCACTACGGAAACCTATGGCCCCTACGGAACTCTACGGAACCTGACAGAAACACTGTGGGCCCCTACAGGCCCTTACGGGCACTTGCAGAACTCTGCAGGAACCCATGGAACTTTATGGAACCCTACCAGCCCCTACGGAAGCCTAAAGACCCTTGCAGGCAGTTACGGAACGGTACAGGGCCCTACGGAACTTTACCAGCCACTACGGAACTCTACGCACCCCTACGGAACCCTGCAGAACCCTCCGGAACCTTACAGAATCCCACAGACTCCTACAGACTCCTGCGGGCACTTACACAACCCTATAGGCCCCTACGGAAATCTACGGGACTCTACGGGCCCCTAGGGAACCCTATAGATTTTGACGGAACCCTACGAGCCCCTCTGGAACCCTACAGAATACTCCAGGACCCGACAGCACTCTACAAGACCCTTAGCAACACAATGGAACCTCACTAAAACCCTATGGGCTCCTACAGAACACTGCAGGCGCCTACGGAACCCTACAGACCCCTACGGAATACTACCAGCCACTACGGAAACCTATGGCCCCTACGGAACCTGACAGAAACACTGTGGGCCCCTACAGGCCCTTACGGGCACTTGCAGAACTCTGCAGGAACCCACGGAACTTTATGGAACCCTACCAGCCCCTACGGAAGCCTAAAGACCCTTGCAGGCAGTTACGGAAAACCACAGGCCCCTACGGAACCCTACAGACACCTGCTGGCACTTACAGAACCCTGCAGGCCCCTACGGAACCCTACAGGTCCATACAGAACCCCACAGGGCCCTACGGAACTTTACCAGCCACTACGGAACTCTATGGGCCCCTACGGAACCCTGCAGAACCCTCCGGAACCTTACAGAATCCCACAGACTCCTACAGACTCCTGCGGGCACTTACACAACCCTACAGTCCCCTACGGAACACTGCCAGCCCCTATGGAAGGAACCCTATGGGCCCCTACAGAACACTACTGGCTCCTGCGGTACTCTACAGGCCTCTAAGGAACCTACGAAGCTCTACGGAGCCCTATGGATCCTTACGGAACAGTACGGGCCCCTTCAGACCTCTGCGGGCGCTTATGGAAACCTACAGGACCCTACGGAACTGTACGAGACTCTACAGGCCCCTACGGAACCGTACAAGACTCTACAGGTCCCTTGGGAACATCACCGGCCCCTACGGAACCCTACACAACCCTCCGGAAACATATGGCACCCTACAAGCTCCTACCAACCCCTGCGGGCACTTACACAACCCTACAGGTCCCTACGGAAATCTACGGGACTCCACGGGCCCCTAGGGAACCCTACAGATTTCGACGGAACCTTACGAGCCCCTCTGGAACCCTACAGAATACTCCAGGACCCGACAGCACTCTACAAGACCCTTAGCAACACAACGGAACCTCACTAAAACCCTATGGGCTCCTACAGAACACTGCAGGTGCCTACGGAACCCTACAGACCCCTACGGAATACTACCAGCCACTACGGAAACCTATGGCCCCTACGGAACTCTACGGAACCTGACAGAAACACTGTGGGCCCCTACAGGCCCTTGCGGGCACTTGCAGAACTCTGCAGGAACCCACGGAACTTTATGGAACCCTACCAGCCCCTACGGAAGCCTAAAGACCCTTGCAGGCAGTTACGGAACGGTACAGGGCCCTACGGAACTTTACCAGCCACTACGGAACTCTACGGGCCCCTACGGAACCCTGCAGAACCCTCCGGAACCTTACAGAATCCCACAGACTCCTACAGACTCCTGCGGGCACTTACACAACCCTATAGGCCCCTACGGAAATCTACGGGACTCCACGGGCCCCTAGGGAACCCTACAGATTTTGACGGAACCCTACGAGCCCCTCTGGAACCCTACAGAATACTCCAGGACCCGACAGCACTCTACAAGACCCTTAGCAACACAACGGAACCTCACTAAAACCCTATGGGCTCCTACAGAACACTGCAGGTGCCTACGGAACCCTACAGACCGCTACGGAACCCTACAGACACCTGCTGGCACTTACAGAACCCTGCAGGCCCCTACGGAACCCTACAGGTCCATACAGAACCCCACAGGGCCCTACGGAACTTTACCAGCCACTACGGAACTCTACGGGCCCCTACGGAACCCTGCAGAACCCTCCGGAACCTTACAGAATCCCACAGACTCCTGCGGGCACTTACTCAACCCTAAAGGCCCCTACGGAACACTGCCAGCCCCTATGGAAGGAACCCTACGGGCCCCTACAGAACACTACTGGCTCCTGCGGTACTCTACAGGCCTCTAAGGAACCTACGAAGCTCTACGGAGCCCTATGGATCCTTACGGAACAGTACGGGCCCCTTCAGACCTCTGCGGGCGCTTATGGAAACCTACAGGACCCTACGGAACTGTACGAGACTCTACAGGCCCCTACGGAACCGTACAAGACTCTACAGGTCCCTTGGGAACATCACCGGCCCCTACGGAACCCTACACAACCCTCCGGAAACATATGGCACCCTACAAGCTCCTACCAACCCCTGCGGGCACTTACACAACCCTACAGGTCCCTACGGAAATCTACGGGACTCCACGGGCCCCTAGGGAACCCTACAGATTTCGACGGAACCTTACGAGCCCCTCTGGAACCCTACAGAATACTCCAGGACCCGACAGCACTCTACAAGACCCTTAGCAACACAACGGAACCTCACTAAAACCCTATGGGCTCCTACAGAACACTGCAGGTGCCTACGGAACCCTACAGACCCCTACGGAATACTACCAGCCACTACGGAAACCTATGGCCCCTACGGAACTCTACGGAACCTGACAGAAACACTGTGGGCCCCTACAGGCCCTTGCGGGCACTTGCAGAACTCTGCAGGAACCCACGGAACTTTATGGAACCCTACCAGCCCCTACGGAAGCCTAAAGACCCTTGCAGGCAGTTACGGAACGGTACAGGGCCCTACGGAACTTTACCAGCCACTACGGAACTCTACGGGCCCCTACGGAACCCTGCAGAACCCTCCGGAACCTTACAGAATCCCACAGACTCCTACAGACTCCTGCGGGCACTTACACAACCCTATAGGCCCCTACGGAAATCTACGGGACTCCACGGGCCCCTAGGGAACCCTACAGATCTTGACGGAACCCTACGAGCCCCTCTGGAACCCTACAGAATACTCCAGGACCCGACAGCACTCTACAAGACCCTTAGCAACACAACGGAACCTCACTAAAACCCTATGGGCTCCTACAGAACACTGCAGGTGCCTACGGAACCCTACAGACCGCTACGGAACCCTACAGACACCTGCTGGCACTTACAGAACCCTGCAGGCCCCTACGGAACCCTACAGGTCCATACAGAACCCCACAGGGCCCTACGGAACTTTACCAGCCACTACGGAACTCTACGGGCCCCTACGGAACCCTGCAGAACCCTCCGGAACCTTACAGAATCCCACAGACTCCTGCGGGCACTTACTCAACCCTAAAGGCCCCTACGGAACACTGCCAGCCCCTATGGAAGGAACCCTACGGGCCCCTACAGAACACTACTAGCTCCTGCGGTACTCTACAGGCCTCTAGGGAACCTACGAAGCTCTACAGAACCCTATGGATCCTTACGGAACAGTACGGGCCCCTTCAGACCTCTGCGGGCGCTTATGGAAACCTACAGGCCCCTAGGGAACACCACCGGCCCCTACGGAACCCTACACAACCCTCCGGAAACTTATGGCACCCTACAAGCTCCTACCAACCCCTGCGGGCACTTACACAACCCTACAGGTCCCTACGGAAATCTACGGGACTCTACGGGCCCCTAGGGAACCCTACAGATTTCGACGGAACCCTACAGAATACTCCAGGACCCGACAGCACTCTACAAGACCCTTAGCGACACAATGGAACCTCACTAAAACCCTATGGGCTCCTACAGAGCACTGCAGGCCCCTACGGAACCCTACAGACCCCTACGGAACCCTACAGACACCTGCTGGCACTTACAGAACCCTGCAGGCCCCTACGGAACCCTACAGGTCCATACAGAACCCCACAGGGCCCTACGGAACTTTACCAGCCACTACGGAACTCTACGGGCCCCTACGGAACCCTGCAGAACCCTCCGGAACCTTACAGAATCCCACAGACTCCTACAGACTCCTGCGGGCACTTACACAACCCTACAGGCCCTTACGGAACACTGCCAGCCCCTATGGAAGGAACCCTACGGGACCCTACAGAACACTACTGGCTCCTGCGGTACTCTACAGGCCTCTAGGGAACCTACGAAGCTCTACGGAACCCTATGGATCCTTACGGAACAGTACGGGCCCCTTCAGACCTCTGCGGGCGCTTATGGAAACCTACAGGACCCTACGGAACTGTACGAGACTCTACAGGCCCCTACGGAACCGTACGAGACTCTACAGGTCCCTAGGGAACACCACCGGCCCCTACGGAACCCTACAGAACCCTCCGGAAACTTATGGAACCCTACAAGCTCCTACCAACCCCTGTGGGCACTTACACAACCCTACAGGTCCCTACGGAAATCTACGGGACTCCACGGGCCCCTAGGGAACCCTACAGATCTTGACGGAACCCTACGAGCCCCTCTGGAACCCTACAGAATACTCCAGGACCCGACAGCACTCTACAAGACCCTTAGCAACACAACGGAACCTCACTAAAACCCTATGGGCTCCTACAGAACACTGCAGGTGCCTACGGAACCCTACAGACCCCTACGGAACCCTACAGACACCTGCTGGCACTTACAGAACCCTGCAGGCCCCTACGGAACCCTACAGGTCCATACAGAACCCCACAGGGCCCTACGGAACTTTACCAGCACTACGGAACTCTACGGGCCCCTACGGAACCCTGCAGAACCCTCCGGAACCTTACAGAATCCCACAGACTCCTGCGGGCACTTACACAACCCTACAGGCCCTTACGGAACACTGCCAGCCCCTATGGAAGGAACCCTACGGGCCCCTACAGAACACTACTGGCTCCTGCGGTACTCTACAGGCCTCTAGGGAACCTACGAAGCTCTACGGAACCCTATGGATCCTTACGGAACAGTACGGGCCCCTTCAGACCTCTGCGGGCACTTATGGAAACCTACCGGACCCTACGGAACTGTACGAGACTCTACAGGCCCCTACGGAACCGTACGAGACTCTACAGGTCCCTAGGGAACACCACCGGCCCCTACGGAACCCTACACAACCCTCCGGAAACTTATGGCACCCTACAAGCTCCTACCAACCCCTGCGGGCACTTACACAACCCTACAGGTCCCTACGGAAATCTACGGGACTCTACGGGTCCCTAGGGAACCCTACAGATTTCGACGGAACCCTACAGAATTTTCCAGGACCCGACAGCACTCTACAAGACCCTTAGCGACACAATGGAACCTCACTAAAACCCTATGGGCTCCTACAGAGCACTGCAGGCCCCTACGGAACCCTACAGACCGCTACGGAACCCTACAGACACCTGCTGGCACTTACAGAACCCTGCAGGCCCCTACGGAACCCTACAGGTCCATACAGAACCCCACAGGGCCCTACGGAACTTTACCAGCCACTACGGAACTCTACGGGCCCCTACGGAACCCTGCAGAACCCTCCGGAACCTTACAGAATCCCACAGACTCCTACAGACTCCTGCGGGCACTTACACAACCCTACAGGCCCTTACGGAACACTGCCAGCCCCTATGGAAGGAACCCTACGGGCCCCTACAGAACACTACTGGCTCCTGCGGTACTCTACAGGCCTCTAGGGAACCTACGAAGCTCTACGGAACCCTATGGATCCTTACGGAACAGTACGGGCCCCTTCAGACCTCTGCGGGCGCTTATGGAAACCTACAGGACCCTACGGAACTGTACGAGACTCTACAGGCCCCTACGGAACCGTACGAGACTCTACAGGCCCCTAGGGAACACCACCGGCCCCTACGGAACCCTACAGAACCCTCTGGAAACTTATGGAACCCTACAAGATCCTACCAACCCCTGCGGGCACTTACACAACCCTACAGGTCCCTACGGGAATCTACGGGACTCCACGGGCCCCTAGGGAACCCTACAGATCTTGACGGAACCCTACGAGCCCCTCTGGAACCCTACAGAATACTCCAGGACCCGACAGCACTCTACAAGACCCTTAGCGACACAACGGAACCTCACTAAAACCCTATGGGCTCCTACAGAACACTGCAGGTGCCTACGGAACCCTACAGACCCCTACGGAATACTACCAGCCACTACGGAAACCTATGGCCCCTACGGAACTCTACGGAACCTGACAGAAACACTGTGGGCCCCTACAGGCCCTTGCGGGCACTTGCAGAACTCTGCAGGAACCCATGGAACTTTATGGAACCCTACCAGCCCCTACGGAAGCCTAAAGACCCTTGCAGGCAGTTACGGAACGGTACAGGGCCCTACGGAACTTTACCAGCCACTACGGAACTCTACGGGCCCCTACGGAACCCTGCAGAACCCTCCGGAACCTTACAGAATCCCACAGACTCCTACAGACTCCTGCGGGCACTTACACAACCCTACAGGTCCCTACGGAAGTCTACGGGACTCCACGGGCCACTAGGGAACCCTACAGATTTTGACGGAACCCTACAAGCCCCTCTGGAACCCTACAGAATACTCCAGGACCCGACAGCACTCTACAAGACCCTTAGCGACACAACGGAACCTCACTAAAACCCTATGGGCTCCTACAGAACACTGCAGGCGCCTACGGAACCCTACAGACCGCTACGGAACCCTACAGACACCTGCTGGCACTTACAGAACCCTGCAGGCCCCTACGGAACCCTACAGGTCCATACAGAACCCCACAGGGCCCTACGGAACTTTACCAGCCACTACGGAACTCTACGGGCCCCTACGGAACCCTGCAGAACCCTCCGGAACCTTACAGAATCCCACAGACTCCTACAGACTCCTGCGGGCACTTACACAACCCTACAGGTCCCTACGGAAATCTACGGGACTCCACGGGCCCCTAGGGAACCCTACAGATCTTGACGGAACCCTACGAGCCCCTCTGGAACCCTACAGAATACTCCAGGACCCGACGGCACTCTACAAGACCCTTAGCGACACAACGGAACCTCACTAAAACCCTATGGGCTCCTACAGAACACTGCAGGTGCCTACGGAACCCTACAGACCCCTACGGAACCCTACAGACACCTGCTGGCACTTACAGAACCCTGCAGGCCCCTACGGAACCCTACAGGTCCATACAGAACCCCACAGGGCCCTACGGAACTTTACCAACCACTACGGAACTCTACAGGACCCTACGGAACCCTGCAGAACCCTCCGGAACCTTACAGAATCCCACAGACTCCTGCGGGCACTTACTCAACCCTAGAGGCCCCTACGGAACACTGCCAGCCCCTATGGAAGGAACCCTACGGGCCCCTACAGAACACTACTGGCTCCTGCGGTACTCTACAGGCCTCTAGGGAACCTACGAAGCTCTACGGAGCCCTATGGATCCTTACGGAACAGTACGGGCCCCTTCAGACCTCTGCGGGCGCTTATGGAAACCTACAGGACCCTACGGAACTGTACGAGACTCTACAGGCCCCTACGGAACCGTACGAGACTCTACAGGTCTCTAGGGAACACCACCGGCCCCTACGGAACCCTACACAACCCTCCGGAAACATATGGCACCCTACAAGCTCCTACCAACCCCTGCGGGCACTTACACAGCCCTACAGGTCCCTACGGAAATCTACGGGACTCCACGGGCCCCTAGGGAACCCTACAGATTTCGACGGAACCTTACGAGCCCCTCTGGAACCCTACAGAATACTCCAGGACCCGACAGCACTCTACAAGACCCTTAGCGACACAACGGAACCTCACTAAAACCCTATGGGCTCCTACAGAACACTGCAGGTGCCTACGGAACCCTACAGACCCCTACGGAATACTACCAGCCACTACGGAAACCTATGGCCCCTACGGAAGTCTACGGAACCTGACAGAAACACTGTGGGCCCCGACAGGCCCTTACGGGCACTTGCAGAACTCTGCAGGAACCCATGGAACTTTATGGAACCCTACCAGCCCCTACGGAAGCCTAAAGACCCTTGCAGGCAGTTACGGAACGGTACAGGGCCCTACGGAACTTTACCAGCCACTACGGAACTCTACGCACCCCTACGGAACCCTGCAGAACCCTCCGGAACCTTACAGAATCCCACAGACTCCTACAGACTCCTGCGGGCACTTACACAACCCTATAGGCCCCTACGGAAATCTACGGGACTCTACGGGCCCCTAGGGAACCCTATAGATTTTGACGGAACCCTACGAGCCCCTCTGGAACCCTACAGAATACTCCAGGACCCGACAGCACTCTACAAGACCCTTAGCAACACAATGGAACCTCACTAAAACCCTATGGGCTCCTACAGAACACTGCAGGCGCCTACGGAACCCTACAGACCGCAACGGAACCCTACAGACACCTGCTGGCACTTACAGAACCCTGCAGGCCCCTACGGAACCCTACAGGTCCATACAGAACCCCACAGGGCCCTACGGAACTTTACCAGCCACTACGGAACTCTACGGGCCCCTACGGAACCCTGCAGAACCCTCCGGAACCTTACAGAATCCCACAGACTCCTGCGGGCACGTACTCAACCCTAGAGGCCCCTACGGAACACTGCCAGCCCCTATGGAAGGAACCCTACGGGCCCCTACAGAACACTACTGGCTCCTGCGGTACTCTACAGGCCTCTAGGGAACCTACGAAGCTCTACGGAACCCTATGGATCCTTACGGAACAGTACGGGCCCCTTCAGACCTCTGCGGGCGCTTATGGAAACCTACAGGACCCTACGGAACTGTACGAGACTCTACAGGCCCCTACGGAACCGTACGAGACTCTACAGGTCCCTAGGGAACACCACCGGCCCCTACGGAACCCTACACAACCCTCCGGAAACATATGGCACCCTACAAGCTCCTACCAACCCCTGCGGGCACTTACACAACCCTACAGGTCCCTACGGAAATCTACGGGACTCCACGGGCCCCTAGGGAACCCTACAGATTTCGACGGAACCTTACGAGCCCCTCTGGAACCCTACAGAATACTCCAGGACCCGACAGCACTCTACAAGACCCTTAGCGACACAACGGAACCTCACTAAAACCCTATGGGCTCCTACAGAACACTGCAGGTGCCTACGGAACCCTACAGACCCCTACGGAATACTACCAGCCACTACGGAAACCTATGGCCCCTACGGAACTCTACGGAACCTGACAGAAACACTGTGGGCCCCTACAGGCCCTTACGGGCACTTGCAGAACTCTGCAGGAACCCATGGAACTTTATGGAACCCTACCAGCCCCTACGGAAGCCTAAAGACCCTTGCAGGCAGTTACGGAACGGTACAGGGCCCTACGGAACTTTACCAGCCACTACGGAACTCTACGCACCCCTACGGAACCCTGCAGAACCCTCCGGAACCTTACAGAATCCCACAGACTCCTACAGACTCCTGCGGGCACTTACACAACCCTATAGGCCCCTACGGAAATCTACGGGACTCTACGGGCCCCTAGGGAACCCTATAGATTTTGACGGAACCCTACGAGCCCCTCTGGAACCCTACAGAATACTCCAGGACCCGACAGCACTCTACAAGACCCTTAGCAACACAATGGAACCTCACTAAAACCCTATGGGCTCCTACAGAACACTGCAGGCGCCTACGGAACCCTACAGACCGCTACGGAACCCTACAGACACCTGCTGGCACTTACAGAACCCTGCAGGCCCCTACGGAACCCTACAGGTCCATACAGAACCGCACAGGGCCCTACGGAACTTTACCAGCCACTACGGAACTCTACGGGCCCCTACGGAACCCTGCAGAACCCTCCGGAACCTTACAGAATCCCACAGACTCCTGCGGGCACGTACTCAACCCTAGAGGCCCCTACGGAACACTGCCAGCCCCTATGGAAGGAACCCTACGGGCCCCTACAGAACACTACTGGCTCCTGCGGTACTCTACAGGCCTCTAGGGAACCTACGAAGCTCTACGGAACCCTATGGATCCTTACGGAACAGTACGGGCCCCTTCAGACCTCTGCGGGCGCTTATGGAAACCTACAGGACCCTACGGAACTGTACGAGACTCTACAGGCCCCTACGGAACCGTACGAGACTCTACAGGTCCCTAGGGAACACCACCGGCCCCTACGGAACCCTACACAACCCTCCGGAAACATATGGCACCCTACAAGCTCCTACCAACCCCTGCGGGCACTTACACAACCCTACAGGTCCCTACGGAAATCTACGGGACTCCACGGGCCCCTAGGGAACCCTACAGATTTCGACGGAACCCTACGAGCCCCTCTGGAACCCTACAGAATACTCCAGGACCCGACAGCACTCTACAAGACCCTTAGCGACACAACGGAACCTCACTAAAACCCTATGGGCTCCTACAGAACACTGCAGGTGCCTACGGAACCCTACAGACCCCTACGGAATACTACCAGCCACTACGGAAACCTATGGCCCCTACGGAACCTGACAGAAACACTGTGGGCCCCTACAGGCCCTTACGGGCACTTGCAGAACTCTGCAGGAACCCACGGAACTTTATGGAACCCTACCAGCCCCTACGGAAGCCTAAAGACCCTTGCAGGCAGTTACGGAAAACCACAGGCCCCTACGGAACCCTACAGACACCTGCTGGCACTTACAGAACCCTGCAGGCCCCTACGGAACCCTACAGGTCCATACAGAACCCCACAGGGCCCTACGGAACTTTACCAGCCACTACGGAACTCTACGGGCCCCTACGGAACCCTGCAGAACCCTCCGGAACCTTACAGAATCCCACAGACTCCTGCGGGCACTTACACAACCCTACAGGCCCTTACGGAACACTGCCAGCCCCTATGGAAGGAACCCTACGGGCCCCTACAGAACACTACTGGCTCCTGCGGTACTCTACAGGCCTCTAAGGAACCTACGAAGCTCTACGGAGCCCTATGGATCCTTACGGAACAGTACGGGCCCCTTCAGACCTCTGCGGGCGCTTATGGAAACCTACAGGACCCTACGGAACTGTACGAGACTCTACAGGCCCCTACGGAACCGTACGAGACTCTACAGGTCCCTTGGGAACATCACCGGCCCCTACGGAACCCTACACAACCCTCCGGAAACATATGGCACCCTACAAGCTCCTACCAACCCCTGCGGGCACTTACACAACCCTACAGGTCCCTACGGAAATCTACGGGACTCCACGGGCCCCTAGGGAACCCTACAGATCTTGATGGAACCCTACGAGCCCCTCTGGAACCCTACAGAATACTCCAGGACCCGACAGCACTCTACAAGACCCTTAGCGACACAACGGAACCTCACTAAAACCCTATGGGCTCCTACAGAACACTGCAGGTGCCTACGGAACCCTACAGACCCCTACGGAATACTACCAGCCACTACGGAAACCTATGGCCCCTACGGAACCTGACAGAAACACTGTGGGCCCCTACAGGCCCTTACGGGCACTTGCAGAACTCTGCAGGAACCCACGGAACTTTATGGAACCCTACCAGCCCCTACGGAAGCCTAAAGACCCTTGCAGGCAGTTACGGAACGGTACAGGGCCCTACGGAACTTTACCAGCCACTACGGAACTCTACGCGCCCCTACGGAACCCTGCAGAACCCTCCGGAACCTTACAGAATCCCACAGACTCCTACAGACTCCTGCGGGCACTTACACAACCCTATAGGCCCCTACGGAAATCTACGGGACTCCACGGGCCCCTAGGGAACCCTACAGATCTTGACGGAACCCTACGAGCCCCTCTGGAACCCTACAGAATACTCCAGGACCCGACAGCACTCTACAAGACCCTTAGCAACACAACGGAACCTCACTAAAACCCTATGGGCTCCTACAGAACACTGCAGGTGCCTACGGAACCCTACAGACCGCTACGGAACCCTACAGACACCTGCTGGCACTTACAGAACCCTGCAGGCCCCTACGGAACCCTACAGGTCCATACAGAACCCCACAGGGCCCTACGGAACTTTACCAGCCACTACGGAACTCTACGGGCCCCTACGGAACCCTGCAGAACCCTCCGGAACCTTACAGAATCCCACAGACTCCTGCGGGCACTTACTCAACCCTAAAGGCCCCTACGGAACACTGCCAGCCCCTATGGAAGGAACCCTACGGGCCCCTACAGAACACTACTGGCTCCTGCGGTACTCTACAGGCCTCTAGGGAACCTACGAAGCTCTACGGAGCCCTATGGATCCTTACGGAACAGTACGGGCCCCTTCAGACCTCTGCGGGCGCTTATGGAAACCTACAGGACCCTACGGAACTGTACGAGACTCTACAGGCCCCTACGGAACCGTACAAGACTCTACAGGTCCCTTGGGAACATCACCGGCCCCTACGGAACCCTACACAACCCTCCGGAAACATATGGCACCCTACAAGCTCCTACCAACCCCTGCGGGCACTTACACAACCCTACAGGTCCCTACGGAAATCTACGGGACTCCACGGGCCCCTAGGGAACCCTACAGATTTCGACGGAACCTTACGAGCCCCTCTGGAACCCTACAGAATACTCCAGGACCCGACAGCACTCTACAAGACCCTTAGCAACACAACGGAACCTCACTAAAACCCTATGGGCTCCTACAGAACACTGCAGGTGCCTACGGAACCCTACAGACCCCTACGGAATACTACCAGCCACTACGGAAACCTATGGCCCCTACGGAACTCTACGGAAACTGACAGAAACACTGTGGGCCCCTACAGGCCCTTGCGGGCACTTGCAGAACTCTGCAGGAACCCACGGAACTTTATGGAACCCTACCAGCCCCTACGGAAGCCTAAAGACCCTTGCAGGCAGTTACGGAACGGTACAGGGCCCTACGGAACTTTACCAGCCACTACGGAACTCTACGCGCCCCTACGGAACCCTGCAGAACCCTCCGGAACCTTACAGAATCCCACAGACTCCTACAGACTCCTGCGGGCACTTACACAACCCTATAGGCCCCTACGGAAATCTACGGGACTCCACGGGCCCCTAGGGAACCCTACAGATCTTGACGGAACCCTACGAGCCCCTCTGGAACCCTACAGAATACTCCAGGACCCGACAGCACTCTACAAGACCCTTAGCAACACAACGGAACCTCACTAAAACCCTATGGGCTCCTACAGAACACTGCAGGTGCCTACGGAACCCTACAGACCGCTACGGAACCCTACAGACACCTGCTGGCACTTACAGAACCCTGCAGGCCCCTACGGAACCCTACAGGTCCATACAGAACCCCACAGGGCCCTACGGAACTTTACCAGCCACTACGGAACTCTACGGGCCCCTACGGAACCCTGCAGAACCCTCCGGAACCTTACAGAATCCCACAGACTCCTGCGGGCACTTACTCAACCCTAAAGGCCCCTACGGAACACTGCCAGCCCCTATGGAAGGAACCCTACGGGCCCCTACAGAACACTACTAGCTCCTGCGGTACTCTACAGGCCTCTAGGGAACCTACGAAGCTCTACAGAACCCTATGGATCCTTACGGAACAGTACGGGCCCCTTCAGACCTCTGCGGGCGCTTATGGAAACCTACAGGCCCCTAGGGAACACCACCGGCCCCTACGGAACCCTACACAACCCTCCGGAAACTTATGGCACCCTACAAGCTCCTACCAACCCCTGCGGGCACTTACACAACCCTACAGGTCCCTACGGAAATCTACGGGACTCTACGGGCCCCTAGGGAACCCTACAGATTTCGACGGAACCCTACAGAATTTTCCAGGACCCGACAGCACTCTACAAGACCCTTAGCGACACAATGGAACCTCACTAAAACCCTATGGGCTCCTACAGAGCACTGCAGGCCCCTACGGAACCCTACAGACCGCTACGGAACCCTACAGACACCTGCTGGCACTTACAGAACCCTGCAGGCCCCTACGGAACCCTACAGGTCCATACAGAACCCCACAGGGCCCTACGGAACTTTACCAGCCACTACGGAACTCTACGGGCCCCTACGGAACCCTGCAGAACCCTCCGGAACCTTACAGAATCCCACAGACTCCTACAGACTCCTGCGGGCACTTACACAACCCTACAGGCCCTTACGGAACACTGCCAGCCCCTATGGAAGGAACCCTACGGGACCCTACAGAACACTACTGGCTCCTGCGGTACTCTACAGGCCTCTAGGGAACCTACGAAGCTCTACGGAACCCTATGGATCCTTACGGAACAGTACGGGCCCCTTCAGACCTCTGCGGGCGCTTATGGAAACCTACAGGACCCTACGGAACTGTACGAGACTCTACAGGCCCCTACGGAACCGTACGAGACTCTACAGGTCCCTAGGGAACACCACCGGCCCCTACGGAACCCTACAGAACCCTCTGGAAACTTATGGAACCCTACAAGCTCCTACCAACCCCTGTGGGCACTTACACAACCCTACAGGTCCCTACGGAAATCTACGGGACTCCACGGGCCCCTAGGGAACCCTACAGATCTTGACGGAACCCTACGAGCCCCTCTGGAACCCTACAGAATACTCCAGGACCCGACAGCACTCTACAAGACCCTTAGCAACACAACGGAACCTCACTAAAACCCTATGGGCTCCTACAGAACACTGCAGGTGCCTACGGAACCCTACAGACCCCTACGGAACCCTACAGACACCTGCTGGCACTTACAGAACCCTGCAGGCCCCTACGGAACCCTACAGGTCCATACAGAACCCCACAGGGCCCTACGGAACTTTACCAGCACTACGGAACTCTACGGGCCCCTACGGAACCCTGCAGAACCCTCCGGAACCTTACAGAATCCCACAGACTCCTGCGGGCACTTACACAACCCTACAGGCCCTTACGGAACACTGCCAGCCCCTATGGAAGGAACCCTACGGGCCCCTACAGAACACTACTGGCTCCTGCGGTACTCTACAGGCCTCTAGGGAACCTACGAAGCTCTACGGAACCCTATGGATCCTTACGGAACAGTACGGGCCCCTTCAGACCTCTGCGGGCGCTTATGGAAACCTACAGGACCCTACGGAACTGTACGAGACTCTACAGGCCCCTACGGAACCGTACGAGACTCTACAGGTCCCTAGGGAACACCACCGGCCCCTACGGAACCCTACAGAACCCTCTGGAAACTTATGGAACCCTACAAGCTCCTACCAACCCCTGTGGGCACTTACACAACCCTACAGGTCCCTACGGAAATCTACGGGACTCCACGGGCCCCTAGGGAACCCTACAGATCTTGACGGAACCCTACGAGCCCCTCTGGAACCCTACAGAATACTCCAGGACCCGACAGCACTCTACAAGACCCTTAGCAACACAACGGAACCTCACTAAAACCCTATGGGCTCCTACAGAACACTGCAGGTGCCTACGGAACCCTACAGACCCCTACGGAACCCTACAGACACCTGCTGGCACTTACAGAACCCTGCAGGCCCCTACGGAACCCTACAGGTCCATACAGAACCCCACAGGGCCCTACGGAACTTTACCAGCACTACGGAACTCTACGGGCCCCTACGGAACCCTGCAGAACCCTCCGGAACCTTACAGAATCCCACAGACTCCTGCGGGCACTTACACAACCCTACAGGCCCTTACGGAACACTGCCAGCCCCTATGGAAGGAACCCTACGGGCCCCTACAGAACACTACTGGCTCCTGCGGTACTCTACAGGCCTCTAGGGAACCTACGAAGCTCTACGGAACCCTATGGATCCTTACGGAACAGTACGGGCCCCTTCAGACCTCTGCGGGCACTTATGGAAACCTACCGGACCCTACGGAACTGTACGAGACTCTACAGGCCCCTACGGAACCGTACGAGACTCTACAGGTCCCTAGGGAACACCACCGGCCCCTACGGAACCCTACACAACCCTCCGGAAACTTATGGCACCCTACAAGCTCCTACCAACCCCTGCGGGCACTTACACAACCCTACAGGTCCCTACGGAAATCTACGGGACTCTACGGGTCCCTAGGGAACCCTACAGATTTCGACGGAACCCTACAGAATTTTCCAGGACCCGACAGCACTCTACAAGACCCTTAGCGACACAATGGAACCTCACTAAAACCCTATGGGCTCCTACAGAGCACTGCAGGCCCCTACGGAACCCTACAGACCGCTACGGAACCCTACAGACACCTGCTGGCACTTACAGAACCCTGCAGGCCCCTACGGAACCCTACAGGTCCATACAGAACCCCACAGGGCCCTACGGAACTTTACCAGCCACTACGGAACTCTACGGGCCCCTACGGAACCCTGCAGAACCCTCCGGAACCTTACAGAATCCCACAGACTCCTACAGACTCCTGCGGGCACTTACACAACCCTACAGGCCCTTACGGAACACTGCCAGCCCCTATGGAAGGAACCCTACGGGACCCTACAGAACACTACTGGCTCCTGCGGTACTCTACAGGCCTCTAGGGAACCTACGAAGCTCTACGGAACCCTATGGATCCTTACGGAACAGTACGGGCCCCTTCAGACCTCTGCGGGCGCTTATGGAAACCTACAGGACCCTACGGAACTGTACGAGACTCTACAGGCCCCTACGGAACCGTACGAGACTCTACAGGCCCCTAGGGAACACCACCGGCCCCTACGGAACCCTACAGAACCCTCTGGAAACTTATGGAACCCTACAAGATCCTACCAACCCCTGCGGGCACTTACACAACCCTACAGGTCCCTACGGGAATCTACGGGACTCCACGGGCCCCTAGGGAACCCTACAGATCTTGACGGAACCCTACGAGCCCCTCTGGAACCCTACAGAATACTCCAGGACCCGACAGCACTCTACAAGACCCTTAGCGACACAACGGAACCTCACTAAAACCCTATGGGCTCCTACAGAACACTGCAGGTGCCTACGGAACCCTACAGACCCCTACGGAATACTACCAGCCACTACGGAAACCTATGGCCCCTACGGAACTCTACGGAACCTGACAGAAACACTGTGGGCCCCTACAGGCCCTTGCGGGCACTTGCAGAACTCTGCAGGAACCCATGGAACTTTATGGAACCCTACCAGCCCCTACGGAAGCCTAAAGACCCTTGCAGGCAGTTACGGAACGGTACAGGGCCCTACGGAACTTTACCAGCCACTACGGAACTCTACGGGCCCCTACGGAACCCTGCAGAACCCTCCGGAACCTTACAGAATCCCACAGACTCCTACAGACTCCTGCGGGCACTTACACAACCCTACAGGTCCCTACGGAAATCTACGGGACTCCACGGGCCACTAGGGAACCCTACAGATTTTGACGGAACCCTACAAGCCCCTCTGGAACCCTACAGAATACTCCAGGACCCGACAGCACTCTACAAGACCCTTAGCGACACAACGGAACCTCACTAAAACCCTATGGGCTCCTACAGAACACTGCAGGCGCCTACGGAACCCTACAGACCGCTACGGAACCCTACAGACACCTGCTGGCACTTACAGAACCCTGCAGGCCCCTACGGAACCCTACAGGTCCATACAGAACCCCACAGGGCCCTACGGAACTTTACCAGCCACTACGGAACTCTACGGGCCCCTACGGAACCCTGCAGAACCCTCCGGAACCTTACAGAATCCCACAGACTCCTACAGACTCCTGCGGGCACTTACACAACCCTACAGGTCCCTACGGAAATCTACGGGACTCCACGGGCCCCTAGGGAACCCTACAGATCTTGACGGAACCCTACGAGCCCCTCTGGAACCCTACAGAATACTCCAGGACCCGACGGCACTCTACAAGACCCTTAGCGACACAACGGAACCTCACTAAAACCCTATGGGCTCCTACAGAACACTGCAGGTGCCTACGGAACCCTACAGACCGCTACGGAACCCTACAGACACCTGCTGGCACTTACAGAACCCTGCAGGCCCCTACGGAACCCTACAGGTCCATACAGAACCCCTCAGGGCCCTACGGAACTTTACCAACCACTACGGAACTCTACAGGACCCTACGGAACCCTGCAGAACCCTCCGGAACCTTACAGAATCCCACAGACTCCTGCGGGCACGTACTCAACCCTAGAGGCCCCTACGGAACACTGCCAGCCCCTATGGAAGGAACCCTACGGGCCCCTACAGAACACTACTGGCTCCTGCGGTACTCTACAGGCCTCTAGGGAACCTACGAAGCTCTACGGAACCCTATGGATCCTTACGGAACAGTACGGGCCCCTTCAGACCTCTGCGGGCGCTTATGGAAACCTACAGGCCCCTACGGAACTGTACGAGACTCTACAGGCCCCTACGGAACCGTACGAGACTCTACAGGTCTCTAGGGAACACCACCGGCCCCTACGGAACCCTACACAACCCTCCGGAAACATATGGCACCCTACAAGCTCCTACCAACCCCTGCGGGCACTTACACAACCCTACAGGTCCCTACGGAAATCTACGGGACTCCACGGGCCCCTAGGGAACCCTACAGATTTCGACGGAACCTTACGAGCCCCTCTGGAACCCTACAGAATACTCCAGGACCTGACAGCACTCTACAAGACCCTTAGCGACACAACGGAACCTCACTAAAACCCTATGGGCTCCTACAGAACACTGCAGGTGCCTACGGAACCCTACAGACCCCTACGGAATACTACCAGCCACTACGGAAACCTATGGCCCCTACGGAACTCTACGGAACCTGACAGAAACACTGTGGGCCCCTACAGGCCCTTACGGGCACTTGCAGAACTCTGCAGGAACCCATGGAACTTTATGGAACCCTACCAGCCCCTACGGAAGCCTAAAGACCCTTGCAGGCAGTTACGGAACGGTACAGGGCCCTACGGAACTTTACCAGCCACTACGGAACTCTACGCACCCCTACGGAACCCTGCAGAACCCTCCGGAACCTTACAGAATCCCACAGACTCCTACAGACTCCTGCGGGCACTTACACAACCCTATAGGCCCCTACGGAAATCTACGGGACTCTACGGGCCCCTAGGGAACCCTATAGATTTTGACGGAACCCTACGAGCCCCTCTGGAACCCTACAGAATACTCCAGGACCCGACAGCACTCTACAAGACCCTTAGCAACACAATGGAACCTCACTAAAACCCTATGGGCTCCTACAGAACACTGCAGGCGCCTACGGAACCCTACAGACCGCTACGGAACCCTACAGACACCTGCTGGCACTTACAGAACCCTGCAGGCCCCTACGGAACCCTACAGGTCCATACAGAACCGCACAGGGCCCTACGGAACTTTACCAGCCACTACGGAACTCTACGGGCCCCTACGGAACCCTGCAGAACCCTCCGGAACCTTACAGAATCCCACAGACTCCTGCGGGCACGTACTCAACCCTAGAGGCCCCTACGGAACACTGCCAGCCCCTATGGAAGGAACCCTACGGGCCCCTACAGAACACTACTGGCTCCTGCGGTACTCTACAGGCCTCTAGGGAACCTACGAAGCTCTACGGAGCCCTATGGATCCTTACGGAACAGTACGGGCCCCTTCAGACCTCTGCGGGCGCTTATGGAAACCTACAGGACCCTACGGAACTGTACGAGACTCTACAGGCCCCTACGGAACCGTACGAGACTCTACAGGTCTCTAGGGAACACCACCGGCCCCTACGGAACCCTACACAACCCTCCGGAAACATATGGAACCCTACAAGCTCCTACCAACCCCTGCGGGCACTTACACAACCCTACAGGTCCCTACGGAAATCTACGGGACTCCACGGGCCCCTAGGGAACCCTACAGATTTCGACGGAACCCTACGAGCCCCTCTGGAACCCTACAGAATACTCCAGGACCCGACAGCACTCTACAAGACCCTTAGCGACACAACGGAACCTCACTAAAACCCTATGGGCTCCTACAGAACACTGCAGGTGCCTACGGAACCCTACAGACCCCTACGGAATACTACCAGCCACTACGGAAACCTATGGCCCCTACGGAACTCTACGGAACATGACAGAAACACTGTGGGCCCCTACAGGCCCTTGCGGGCACTTGCAGAACTCTGCAGGAACCCACGGAACTTTATGGAACCCTACCAGCCCCTACGGAAGCCTAAAGACCCTTGCAGGCAGTTACGGAACGGTACAGGGCCCTACGGAACTTTACCAGCCACTACGGAACTCTATGGGCCCCTACGGAACCCTGCAGAACCCTCCGGAACCTTACAGAATCCCACAGACTCCTATAGACTCCTGCGGGCACTTACACAACCCTACAGGTCCCTACGGAAATCTACGGGACTCCACGGGCCCCTAGGGAACCCTACAGATCTTGACGGAACCCTACGAGCCCCTCTGGAACCCTACAGAATACTCCAGGACCCGACAGCACTCTACAAGACCCTTAGCGACACAACGGAACCTCACTAAAACCCTATGGGCTCCTACAGAACACTGCAGGTGCCTACGGAACCCTACAGACCCCTACGGAATTCTACCAGCCACTACGGAAACCTATGGCCCCTACGGAACCTGACAGAAACACTGTGGGCCCCTACAGGCCCTTACGGGCACTTGCAGAAATCTGCAGGAACCCACGGAACTTTATGGAACCCTACCAGCCCCTACGGAAGCCTAAAGACCCTTGCAGGCAGTTACGGAAAACCACAGGCCCCTACGGAACCCTACAGACACCTGCTGGCACTTACAGAACCCTGCAGGCCCCTACGGAACCCTACAGGTCCATACAGAACCCCACAGGGCCCTACGGAACTTTACCAGCCACTACGGAACTCTACGGGCCCCTACGGAACCCTGCAGAACCCTCCGGAACCTTACAGAATCCCACAGACTCCTACAGACTCCTGCGGGCACTTACACAACCCTACAGGTCCCTACGGAAATCTACGGGACTCTACGGGCCCCTAGGGAACCCTACAGATCTTGACGGAACCCTACGAGCCCCTCTGGAACCCTACAGAATACTCCAGGACCCGACAGCACTCTACAAGACCCTTAGCAACACAACGGAACCTCACTAAAACCCTATGGGCTCCTACAGAACACTGCAGGCGCCTACGGAACCCTACAGACCCCTACGGAACCCTACAGACACCTGCTGGCACTTACAGAACCCTGCAGGCCCCTACGGAACCCTACAGGTCCATACAGAACCCCACAGGGCCCTACGGAACTTTACCAGCCACTACGGAACTCTACGGGCCCCTACGGAACCCTGCAGAACCCTCCGGAACCTTACAGAATCCCACAGACTCCTGCGGGCACTTACACAACCCTACAGGCCCTTACGGAACACTGCCAGCCCCTATGGAAGGAACCCTACGGGCCCCTACAGAACACTACTAGCTCCTGCGGTACTCTACAGGCCTCTAGGGAACCTACGAAGCTCTACGGAGCCCTATAGATCCTTACGGAACAGTACGGGCCCCTTCAGACCTCTGCGGGCGCTTATGGAAACCTACAGGCCCCTAGGGAACACCACCGGCCCCTACGGAACCCTACACAACCCTCCGGAAACTTATGGCACCCTACAAGCTCCTACCAACCCCTGCGGGCACTTACACAACCCTACAGGTCCCTACGGAAATCTACGGGACTCTACGGGCCCCTAGGGAACCCTACAGATTTCGACGGAACCCTACAGAATACTCCAGGACCCGACAGCACTCTACAAGACCCTTAGCAACACAACGGAACCTCACTAAAACCCTATGGGCTCCTACAGAACACTGCAGGTGCCTACGGAACCCTACGGAATACTACCAGCCACTACGGAAACCTATGGCCCCTACGGAACTCTACGGAACCTGACAGAAACACTGTGGGCCCCTACAGGCCCTTACGGGCACTTGCAGAACTCTGCAGGAACCCACGGAACTTTATGGAACCCTACCAGCCCCTACGGAAGCCTAAAGACCCTTGCAGGCAGTTACGGAACGGTACAGGGCCCTACGGAACTTTACCAGCCACTACGGAACTCTACGGGCCCCTACGGAACCCTGCAGAACCCTCCGGAACCTTACAGAATCCCACAGACTCCTACAGACTCCTGCCGACACTTACACAACCCTACAGGTCCCTACGGAAATCTACGGGACTCTACGGGCCCCTAGGGAACCCTACAGATCTTGACGGAACCCTACGAGCCCCTCTGGAACCCTACAGAATACTCCAGGACCCGACAGCACTCTACAAGACCCTTAGCGACACAACGGAACCTCACTAAAACCCTATGGGCTCCTACAGAACACTGCAGGTGCCTACGGAACCCTACAGACCCCTACGGAATACTACCAGCCACTACGGAAACCTATGGCCCCTACGGAACTCTACGGAACCTGACAGAAACACTGTGGGCCCCTACAGGCCCTTACGGGCACTTGCAGAACTCTGCAGGAACCCACGGTACTTTATGGAACCCTACCAGCCCCTACAGAAGCCTAAAGACCCTTGCAGGCAGTTACGGAACGGTACAGGGCCCTACGGAACTTTACCAGCCACTACGGAACTCTACGCGCCCCTACGGAACCCTGCAGAACCCTCCGGAACCTTACAGAATCCCACAGACTCTTACAGACTCCTGCGGGCACTTACACAACCCTACAGGTCCCTACGGAAATCTACGGGACTCTACGGGCCCCTAGGGAACCCTACAGATCTTGACGGAACCCTACGAGCCCCTCTGGAACCCTACAGAATACTCCAGGACCCGACAGCACTCTACAAGACCCTTAGCAACACAACGGAACCTCACTAAAACCCTATGGGCTCCTACAGAACACTGCAGGCGCCTACGGAACCCTACAGACCGCTACGGAACCCTACAGACACCTGCTGGCACTTACAGAACCCTGCAGGCCCCTACGGAACCCTACAGGTCCATACAGAACCGCACAGGGCCCTACGGAACTTTACCAGCCACTACGGAACTCTACGGGCCCCTACGGAACCCTGCAGAACCCTCCGGAACCTTACAGAATCCCACAGACTCCTGCGGGCACGTACTCAACCCTAGAGGCCCCTACGGAACACTGCCAGCCCCTATGGAAGGAACCCTACGGGCCCCTACAGAACACTACTGGCTCCTGCGGTACTCTACAGGCCTCTAGGGAACCTACGAAGCTCTACGGAGCCCTATGGATCCTTACGGAACAGTACGGGCCCCTTCAGACCTCTGCGGGCGCTTATGGAAACCTACAGGCCCCTACGGAACTGTACGAGACTCTACAGGCCCCTACGGAACCGTACGAGACTCTACAGGTCCCTAGGGAACACCACCTGCCCCTACGGAACCCTACACAACCCTCCGGAAACATATGGAACCCTACAAGCTCCTACCAACCCCTGCGGGCACTTACACAACCCTACAGGTCCCTACGGAAATCTACGGGACTCCACGGGCCCCTAGGGAACCCTACAGATTTCGACGGAACCTTACGAGCCCCTCTGGAACCCTACAGAATACTCCAGGACCCGACAGCACTCTACAAGACCCTTAGCGACACAACGGAACCTCACTAAAACCCTATGGGCTCCTACAGAACACTGCAGGTGCCTACGGAACCCTACGGAATACTACCAGCCACTACGGAAACCTATGGCCCCTACGGAACTCTACGGAACCTGACAGAAACACTGTGGGCCCCTACAGGCCCTTGCGGGCACTTGCAGAACTCTGCAGGAACCCATGGAACTTTATGGAACCCTACCAGCCCCTACGGAAGCCTAAAGACCCTTGCAGGCAGTTACGGAACGGTACAGGGCCCTACGGAACTTTACCAGCCACTACGGAACTCTACGGGCCCCTACGGAACCCTGCAGAACCCTCCGGAACCTTACAGAATCCCACAGACTCCTACCAACCCCTGCGGGCACTTACACAGCCCTACAGGTCCCTACGGAAATCTACGGGACTCCACGGGCCCCTAGGGAACCCTACAGATCTTGACGGAACCCTACGAGCCCCTCTGGAACCCTACAGAATACTCCAGGACCCGACAGCACTCTACAAGACCCTTAGCGACACAACGGAACCTCACTAAAACCCTATGGGCTCCTACAGAACACTGCAGGTGCCTACGGAACCCTACAGACCCCTACGGAATACTACCAGCCACTACGGAAACCTATGGCCCCTACGGAACCTGACAGAAACACTGTGGGCCCCTACAGGCCCTTACGGGCACTTGCAGAACTCTGCAGGAACCCACGGAACTTTATGGAACCCTACCAGCCCCTACGGAAGCCTAAAGACCCTTGCAGGCAGTTACGGAAAACCACAGGCCCCTACGGAACCCTACAGACACCTGCTGGCACTTACAGAACCCTGCAGGCCCCTACGGAACCCTACAGGTCCATACAGAACCCCACAGGGCCCTACGGAACTTTACCAGCCACTACGGAACTCTACGGGCCCCTACGGAACCCTGCAGAACCCTCCGGAACCTTACAGAATCCCACAGACTCCTGCGGGCACTTACACAACCCTACAGGCCCTTACGGAACACTGCCAGCCCCTATGGAAGGAACCCTACGGGCCCCTACAGAACACTACTAGCTCCTGCGGTACTCTACAGGCCTCTAGGGAACCTACGAAGCTCTACGGAGCCCTATAGATCCTTACGGAACAGTACGGGCCCCTTCAGACCTCTGCGGGCGCTTATGGAAACCTACAGGCCCCTAGGGAACACCACCGGCCCCTACGGAACCCTACACAACCCTCCGGAAACTTATGGCACCCTACAAGCTCCTACCAACCCCTGCGGGCACTTACACAACCCTACAGGTCCCTACGGAAATCTACGGGACTCTACGGGCCCCTAGGGAACCCTACAGATTTCGACGGAACCCTACAGAATACTCCAGGACCCGACAGCACTCTACAAGACCCTTAGCGACACAATGGAACCTCACTAAAACCCTATGGGCTCCTACAGAACACTGCAGGCCCCTACGGAACCCTACAGACCCCTACGGAACCCTACAGACACCTGCTGGCACTTACAGAACCCTGCAGGCCCCTACGGAACCCTACAGGTCCATACAGAACCCCACAGGGCCCTACGGAACTTTACCAGCCACTACAGAACTCTACGGGCCCCTACGGAACCCTGCAGAACCCTCCGGAACCTTACAGAATCCCACAGACTCCTACAGACTCCTGCGGGCACTTACACAACCCTACAGGTCCCTACGGAAATCTACGGGACTCTACGGGCCCCTAGGGAACCCTACAGATCTTGACGGAACCCTACGAGCCCCTCTGGAACCCTACAGAATACTCCAGGACCCGACAGCACTCTACAAGACCCTTAGCAACACAACGGAACCTCACTAAAACCCTATGGGCTCCTACAGAACACTGCAGGCGCCTACGGAACCCTACAGACCGCTACGGAACCCTACAGACACCTGCTGGCACTTACAGAACCCTGCAGGCCCCTACGGAACCCTACAGGTCCATACAGAACCCCACAGGGCCCTACGGAACTTTACCAGCCACTACGGAACTCTACGGGCCCCTACGGAACCCTGCAGAACCCTCCGGAACCTTACAGAATCCCACAGACTCCTGCGGGCACGTACTCAACCCTAGAGGCCCCTACGGAACACTGCCAGCCCCTATGGAAGGAACCCTACGGGCCCCTACAGAACACTACTGGCTCCTGCGGTACTCTACAGGCCTCTAGGGAACCTACGAAGCTCTACGGAGCCCTATGGATCCTTACGGAACAGTACGGGCCCCTTCAGACCTCTGCGGGCGCTTATGGAAACCTACAGGACCCTACGGAACTGTACGAGACTCTACAGGCCCCTACGGAACCGTACGAGACTCTACAGGTCTCTAGGGAACACCACCGGCCCCTACGGAACCCTACACAACCCTCCGGAAACATATGGCACCCTACAAGCTCCTACCAACCCCTGCGGGCACTTACACAACCCTACAGGTCCCTACGGAAATCTACGGGACTCCACGGGCCCCTAGGGAACCCTACAGATTTCGACGGAACCTTACGAGCCCCTCTGGAACCCTACAGAATACTCCAGGACCCGACAGCACTCTACAAGACCCTTAGCAACACAACGGAACCTCACTAAAACCCTATGGGCTCCTACAGAACACTGCAGGTGCCTACGGAACCCTACGGAATACTACCAGCCACTACGGAAACCTATGGCCCCTACGGAACTCTACGGAACCTGACAGAAACACTGTGGGCCCCTACAGGCCCTTGCGGGCACTTGCAGAACTCTGCAGGAACCCATGGAACTTTATGGAACCCTACCAGCCCCTACGGAAGCCTAAAGACCCTTGCAGGCAGTTACGGAACGGTACAGGGCCCTACGGAACTTTACCAGCCACTACGGAACTCTACGGGCCCCTACGGAACCCTGCAGAACCCTCCGGAACCTTACAGAATCCCACAGACTCCTACCAACCCCTGCGGGCACTTACACAGCCCTACAGGTCCCTACGGAAATCTACGGGACTCCACGGGCCCCTAGGGAACCCTACAGATCTTGACGGAACCCTACGAGCCCCTCTGGAACCCTACAGAATACTCCAGGACCCGACAGCACTCTACAAGACCCTTAGCGACACAACGGAACCTCACTAAAACCCTATGGGCTCCTACAGAACACTGCAGGTGCCTACGGAACCCTACAGACCCCTACGGAATACTACCAGCCACTACGGAAACCTATGGCCCCTACGGAACCTGACAGAAACACTGTGGGCCCCTACAGGCCCTTACGGGCACTTGCAGAACTCTGCAGGAACCCACGGAACTTTATGGAACCCTACCAGCCCCTACGGAAGCCTAAAGACCCTTGCAGGCAGTTACGGAAAACCACAGGCCCCTACGGAACCCTACAGACACCTGCTGGCACTTACAGAACCCTGCAGGCCCCTACGGAACCCTACAGGTCCATACAGAACCCCACAGGGCCCTACGGAACTTTACCAGCCACTACGGAACTCTACGGGCCCCTACGGAACCCTGCAGAACCCTCCGGAACCTTACAGAATCCCACAGACTCCTGCGGGCACTTACACAACCCTACAGGCCCTTACGGAACACTGCCAGCCCCTATGGAAGGAACCCTACGGGCCCCTACAGAACACTACTAGCTCCTGCGGTACTCTACAGGCCTCTAGGGAACCTACGAAGCTCTACGGAGCCCTATAGATCCTTACGGAACAGTACGGGCCCCTTCAGACCTCTGCGGGCGCTTATGGAAACCTACAGGCCCCTAGGGAACACCACCGGCCCCTACGGAACCCTACACAACCCTCCGGAAACTTATGGCACCCTACAAGCTCCTACCAACCCCTGCGGGCACTTACACAACCCTACAGGTCCCTACGGAAATCTACGGGACTCTACGGGCCCCTAGGGAACCCTACAGATTTCGACGGAACCCTACAGAATACTCCAGGACCCGACAGCACTCTACAAGACCCTTAGCGACACAATGGAACCTCACTAAAACCCTATGGGCTCCTACAGAACACTGCAGGCCCCTACGGAACCCTACAGACCCCTACGGAACCCTACAGACACCTGCTGGCACTTACAGAACCCTGCAGGCCCCTACGGAACCCTACAGGTCCATACAGAACCCCACAGGGCCCTACGGAACTTTACCAGCCACTACAGAACTCTACGGGCCCCTACGGAACCCTGCAGAACCCTCCGGAACCTTACAGAATCCCACAGACTCCTACAGACTCCTGCGGGCACTTACACAACCCTACAGGTCCCTACGGAAATCTACGGGACTCTACGGGCCCCTAGGGAACCCTACAGATCTTGACGGAACCCTACGAGCCCCTCTGGAACCCTACAGAATACTCCAGGACCCGACAGCACTCTACAAGACCCTTAGCAACACAACGGAACCTCACTAAAACCCTATGGGCTCCTACAGAACACTGCAGGCGCCTACGGAACCCTACAGACCGCTACGGAACCCTACAGACACCTGCTGGCACTTACAGAACCCTGCAGGCCCCTACGGAACCCTACAGGTCCATACAGAACCCCACAGGGCCCTACGGAACTTTACCAGCCACTACGGAACTCTACGGGCCCCTACGGAACCCTGCAGAACCCTCCGGAACCTTACAGAATCCCACAGACTCCTGCGGGCACGTACTCAACCCTAGAGGCCCCTACGGAACACTGCCAGCCCCTATGGAAGGAACCCTACGGGCCCCTACAGAACACTACTGGCTCCTGCGGTACTCTACAGGCCTCTAGGGAACCTACGAAGCTCTACGGAGCCCTATGGATCCTTACGGAACAGTACGGGCCCCTTCAGACCTCTGCGGGCGCTTATGGAAACCTACAGGCCCCTACGGAACTGTACGAGACTCTACAGGCCCCTACGGAACCGTACGAGACTCTACAGGTCCCTAGGGAACACCACCGGCCCCTACGGAACCCTACACAACCCTCCGGAAACATATGGAACCCTACAAGCTCCTACCAACCCCTGCGGGCACTTACACAACCCTACAGGTCCCTACGGAAATCTACGGGACTCTACGGGCCCCTAGGGAACCCTACAGATTTCAACGGAACCTTACGAGCCCCTCTGGAACCCTACAGAATACTCCAGGACCCAACAGCACTCTACAAGACCCTTAGCGACACAACGGAACCTCACTAAAACCCTATGGGCTCCTACAGAACACTGCAGGTGCCTACGGAACCCTACGGAATACTACCAGCCACTACGGAAACCTATGGCCCCTACGGAACTCTACGGAACCTGACAGAAACACTGTGGGCCCCTACAGGCCCTTACGGGCACTTGCAGAACTCTGCAGGAACCCACGGAACTTTATGGAACCCTACCAGCCCCTACGGAAGCCTAAAGACCCTTGCAGGCAGTTACGGAACGGTACAGGGCCCTACGGAACTTTACCAGCCACTACGGAACTCTACGCGCCCCTACGGAACCCTGCAGAACCCTCCGGAACCTTACAGAATCCCACAGACTCCTACAGACTCCTGCCGACACTTACACAACCCTACAGGTCCCTACGGAAATCTACGGGACTCTACGGGCCCCTAGGGAACCCTACAGATCTTGACGGAACCCTACGAGCCCCTCTGGAACCCTACAGAATACTCCAGGACCCGACAGCACTCTACAAGACCCTTAGCGACACAACGGAACCTCACTAAAACCCTATGGGCTCCTACAGAACACTGCAGGTGCCTACGGAACCCTACAGACCCCTACGGAATACTACCAGCCACTACGGAAACCTATGGCCCCTACGGAACTCTACGGAACCTGACAGAAACACTGTGGGCCCCTACAGGCCCTTACGGGCACTTGCAGAACTCTGCAGGAACCCACGGTACTTTATGGAACCCTACCAGCCCCTACAGAAGCCTAAAGACCCTTGCAGGCAGTTACGGAACGGTACAGGGCCCTACGGAACTTTACCAGCCACTACGGAACTCTACGCGCCCCTACGGAACCCTGCAGAACCCTCCGGAACCTTACAGAATCCCACAGACTCTTACAGACTCCTGCGGGCACTTACACAACCCTACAGGTCCCTACGGAAATCTACGGGACTCTACGGGCCCCTAGGGAACCCTACAGATCTTGACGGAACCCTACGAGCCCCTCTGGAACCCTACAGAATACTCCAGGACCCGACAGCACTCTACAAGACCCTTAGCAACACAACGGAACCTCACTAAAACCCTATGGGCTCCTACAGAACACTGCAGGCGCCTACGGAACCCTACAGACCGCTACGGAACCCTACAGACACCTGCTGGCACTTACAGAACCCTGCAGGCCCCTACGGAACCCTACAGGTCCATACAGAACCGCACAGGGCCCTACGGAACTTTACCAGCCACTACGGAACTCTACGGGCCCCTACGGAACCCTGCAGAACCCTCCGGAACCTTACAGAATCCCACAGACTCCTGCGGGCACGTACTCAACCCTAGAGGCCCCTACGGAACACTGCCAGCCCCTATGGAAGGAACCCTACGGGCCCCTACAGAACACTACTGGCTCCTGCGGTACTCTACAGGCCTCTAGGGAACCTACGAAGCTCTACGGAGCCCTATGGATCCTTACGGAACAGTACGGGCCCCTTCAGACCTCTGCGGGCGCTTATGGAAACCTACAGGCCCCTACGGAACTGTACGAGACTCTACAGGCCCCTACGGAACCGTACGAGACTCTACAGGTCCCTAGGGAACACCACCGGCCCCTACGGAACCCTACACAACCCTCCGGAAACATATGGAACCCTACAAGCTCCTACCAACCCCTGCGGGCACTTACACAACCCTACAGGTCCCTACGGAAATCTACGGGACTCCACGGGCCCCTAGGGAACCCTACAGATTTCGACGGAACCTTACGAGCCCCTCTGGAACCCTACAGAATACTCCAGGACCCGACAGCACTCTACAAGACCCTTAGCGACACAACGGAACCTCACTAAAACCCTATGGGCTCCTACAGAACACTGCAGGTGCCTACGGAACCCTACGGAATACTACCAGCCACTACGGAAACCTATGGCCCCTACGGAACTCTACGGAACCTGACAGAAACACTGTGGGCCCCTACAGGCCCTTGCGGGCACTTGCAGAACTCTGCAGGAACCCATGGAACTTTATGGAACCCTACCAGCCCCTACGGAAGCCTAAAGACCCTTGCAGGCAGTTACGGAACGGTACAGGGCCCTACGGAACTTTACCAGCCACTACGGAACTCTACGGGCCCCTACGGAACCCTGCAGAACCCTCCGGAACCTTACAGAATCCCACAGACTCCTACAGACTCCTGCGGGCACTTACACAACCCTACAGGTCCCTACGGAAATCTACGGGACTCCACGGGCCCCTAGGGAACCCTACAGATCTTGACGGAACCCTACGAGCCCCTCTGGAACCCTACAGAATACTCCAGGACCCGACAGCACTCTACAAGACCCTTAGCGACACAACGGAACCTCACTAAAACCCTATGGGCTCCTACAGAACACTGCAGGTGCCTACGGAACCCTACAGACCCCTACGGAATACTACCAGCCACTACGGAAACCTATGGCCCCTACGGAACCTGACAGAAACACTGTGGGCCCCTACAGGCCCTTACGGGCACTTGCAGAACTCTGCAGGAACCCACGGAACTTTATGGAACCCTACCAGCCCCTACGGAAGCCTAAAGACCCTTGCAGGCAGTTACGGAAAACCACAGGCCCCTACGGAACCCTACAGACACCTGCTGGCACTTACAGAACCCTGCAGGCCCCTACGGAACCCTACAGGTCCATACAGAACCCCACAGGGCCCTACGGAACTTTACCAGCCACTACGGAACTCTACGGGCC